>NC_060179.1:48625023-48771373 GCF_021184085.1 Oncorhynchus gorbuscha
TCGTGAGATTTTGAGTGAAAACCTCCTTCCATCAGCAAGGGCATTGAAGATGCAATGTGGCTGGGTCTTTCAGCATGACAATGATCCCAAACACACTGCCCGGGCAACGAAGGAGTGGCTTCGTAAGAAGCATTTCAAGGTCCTGGAGTGGCCTAGCCAGACCCCAGATCTCAACCCCATAGAACATCTTTGGAGGGAGTTGAAAGTCCGTGTAGCCCAGCAACAGCCCCAAAACATCACTGCTCTAGAGGAGATCTGCATGGAGGAATGGGCCAAAATACCAGCAACAGTGTGTGAAAACCTTGTGAAGACTTACAGAAAACGTTTGAACTCTGTCATTGCCAACAAAGGGTATATAACAAAGTATTGAGATAAACTTTTGTTATTGACCAAATACTTGTTTTCCACCATAATCTGCAAACAAATTCAATTAAAAATCCTACAATGTTATTCCTACAATTACAGGCCTCTTTTTAAGTGGGAGAACTTGCACAATTGGTGGCTGACTAAATACTTTTTTGCCCCACTGCATATATATATATATATATATATATATATATATATATATATATATATATATATATATATATATATATATATATATATATATATATATATATATATATATATATATATAGATAGATGTATAATATATATATATATATATAATATATATATATATATATATAGATTGGATAGATGTATAATATAGATGTATAATATATATATATATCTATATATATATATATCTATCCAATCTATATATTATACATCTATCCAATCTATATCAAACAAGCTAAGTGTCAGTATAGAGACAAAGTAGAGTCGCAATTCAACGGCTCAGACACAAGAGGTATGTGGCAGGGTCTACAGTCAATCACGGATTACAAAAAGAAAACCAGCCCCGTCGCAGACCATGATGTCTTGCTCCCAGACAGTCTAAATAACTCTGGCTCGCTTTGAGGACAATACAGTGCCACTGACACGCCCGCGGACTCTCCTTCACTGCAGCCAACGTGAATAAAACATTTAAACGTGTTAATCCTCGCAAGGCTGCAGGCCCAGACGGCATCCCCAGCCGCCTCCCCAGAGCATGCGCAGACCAGCTGGCTGGTGTGTTTACGGACATATTCAATCAATCCTTATCCCAGTCTGCTGTTCCAACATGCTTCAAGAGGGCCACCAGTGTTCCTGTTCCCAAGAAAGCTAAGGTATGTGAGCTAAACGACTACTGCCCCATAGCACTCACTTCCGTCATCATGAAGTGCTTTGAGAGACTAGTCAAGGACCATATCACCTCCACCCTACCTGACACCCTAGACCCACTCCAATTTGCTTACCGTCCCAATAGGTCCACAGACGACACAATCTCAACCTCACTGCACACTGCCCTAACCCATCTGGACAAGAGGAATACCTATGTGAGAATGCTGTTCATCGACTACAACTCAGCATTCAACACCATAGTACCCTCCAAACTCGTCATCAAGCTCGAGACCCTGGGTCTCGACCCCGCCCTGTGCAACTGGGTACTGGACTTCCTGACGGGCCACCCCAGGTGGTGAGGGTAGGTAACAACATCTATACCCCGCTGATCCTCAACACTGGGGCCCCACAAGGGTGCGTTCTGAGGCCTCTCCTGTACTCCCTGTTCACCCACGACTGCGTGGCCATGCACACCTCCAATTCAATCATCAAGTTCGCAGACGACACTACAGTGGTAGGCTTGATTACCAACAACGACGAGACGGCCTACAGGGAGGAGGTGAGGGTCCTCGGAGTGTGGTGTCAGGAAAATAACCTCACACTCAAAGTCAACAAAACAAAGGAGATGATTGTGGACTTCAGGAAACAGCAGAGGGAGCACCCCCCTACCCACAACGATGGGACAGTAGTGGAGAGGGTAGTAAGTTTCAAGTTCCTAGGCGTACACATCACGGAAAAACTGAATTGGTCCACCCACACAGACAGCGTTGAAAAACAGCTTCTATCTCAAGGCCATCAGACTGTTAAACAGCCGCCACTAACATTGAGTGGCTGCTGCCAACATACTGACTCAACTCCAGCCGCTTTAATAATGGAAATTGATGTAAAAAATGTATAACTAGCCACTTTAAACAATGCCACTTAATATAATGTTTACATACCCTACATTACTCATCTGTATATGTATATACTGTACTCTACACCATCTACTGCATCTTGCCATCTTTATGTAATACATGTATCACTCGCCACTTTAAACTATGCAACTTTATGTTTATATACCCTACATTAGTCATCTCATATGTATATACTGTACTCGATACCATCTACTGCATCTTGCCTATACCGTTCTGTACTCATCACTCATTCATATATCTTTATGTACATATTCTTTATCCCTTTACACTTGTGTCTATAAGGTAGTAGTTGTGGAATTGTTAGGTTAGATTATTCGTTGGTTATTACAGCATTGTCGGAACTAGAAGCACAAACATTTCGCTACACTCACATTAAAATATGCTAACCATGTGTATGTGACATTACAATTTGATTTGATATATATATATCTATCCAATCTCTATATATATATAATACATGTATCCAATCTATATATGCATAAACATATATATATATATATATATATATATATATATAATACATCTATCCAATCTATATATATATGTAAATTAAACATCGATCCAATCTTCACAGATCTACATGAGAGACTGGGTGTAGTAGGGGCTAGGGGTCATTTTGCAATTAAGTGTATGCACATCATGTGCGTGGGTATGTAAGATCTGTATAACTGCATGCAACAAGGCTGTATCTGAAAACAATCGTCCTTGCTTCCTTGATCCTTGTTTTCTCCAGTCCTCTCCTCTCAAAGTGGGAAAGACGGGAGGTGAGGAATGCAAAAAAACAAGGACAGAGGAAGCAAGGATTTGACGGTGTGTAATGTTTTCAGATACAGACCCACTGTCTAGGGAGAAGGCGTGGTTTCTGGACAGGGCCAACATGAACACTCACAACACTCCCCTTCTGACACACACGCCTGGTCCAGTCTGATTTGCAAGCCAGGCTCTGCGTATTAAATCGGAATTAGGCCTAATAACTGACACAACTACGCCCCCAACAGGCTGAATACCATCTTGAGGAGCTGAAACAGGTCCCACATTTCTCTCTCTCTCCCACTCTTTTCTCTCACTGTCTGTGTGTAACTGTTATAAGGAACTTGCAGCATGTGTCTCACATCAACATTTAAATGATAAATAACAGAGAGAAATTAGTTAGCAACATTATATGACATACTCATTTGAGACAAAAAAATGTTGTTGGGGGTAAATGTAGTCAAACATTTTTTCTGATAAATGTGATCTGTGAATTCCTGAGTCATGTTTTATGTGGTACATGCAACACTGCCGAGAGGTCACCTGCTGAGTTTGTGTTTCAATGTGAAGGTTGCGCACAATAAGCGCTGTGTGCTCAAAGTTCACCCAACAACGCCCTGTTGCTGTGGCAACCATAATAGCATGGGGGCCTCTTATAGTCAAGCCAAGCTTTGGAGTGTGGGGAGTGGCTTCGCTGGAACGGAATTATAGATTGTGAAACAGAGTAAAAAAGCTTAAGGGAAAAAAGTGTACAAGTTTAGTCACAATGCCAAAATTAAGCATGTACATTTCTTCTCTTTAAAATAGTCTATCAGTCTGTGGCTTGCATGAACTAAGGTATAAACATTTTTAAAAAATTGATCATACAAACCGCTGAATCTCTATCCTGACTTTGTGGAGCCTATTCTTCCCCTGAATGTGTGCCAGTGAATATAATCTTATCTTGTCCCTATTCTGAAACTCACAATACATTAAAGTTGCTCATATACAGTTGAAGTCGGAAGTTTACATACACCTTAGCCAAATGCATTTAAACTCAGTTTTTCACAAATCCTGACATTTATTCCTGGTAAATATTCCCCATTTTAGGTCAGTTAGGATCACCACTTTATAAATGAAGAATGTGAAATGTAAGAATAATAGTAGAGAGAATGATTTATTTCAGCTTTTATTTCTTTCATCACATTCCCAGTGGGTCAGAAGTTTACATACAACCAATTAGTATTTGGTAGCATTGCCTTTAAACTGTTTAACTTGGATGAAACATTTTGGGTAGCCTTCCACAAGCTTCCCACAATAAATTGGGTGAATTGTGGCCCATTCCTCCTAACAGAGCTGGCGTATCTGAGTCAGGTTTGTAGCCTCCTTGCTCGCACATGCTTTTTCAGTTCTGCCCACACATTTTCTATAGGATTGAGGTCAGGGCTTTGTGATGGCCACTCCAATAACTTGACTTTGTTGTCCTTAAGCCATTTTGCCACAACTTTGGAAGTATGCTGGGGTCATTGTCCATTTGGAAGACCCATTTACGACCAATCTTAACTTCCTGACTGAAGTCTTGATATGTTGCGTCAATATATTCACAATTTTCCCTCCCTCATGATGCCATCTATTTTGTTAAGTGCATCAGTCCCTCCTGCAGCAAAGCACCCCCACAACATGATGATGCCACCCCCGTGCTTCAGACATGTGGAGGTCTACACTTTTTTTTCTGAGGTCTTGGCTGATTTATTTTGATATTCCCATGATGTCAAGCAAAGAGGCACTGAGTTTGAAGGTAGGCCTTGAAATACATCCACAGGTACACCTCCAATTGACTCAAATGATGTCAATTGGTCTATCAGAAGCTTCTAAAGCCATGACATCATTTTCTGGAATTTTCCAAGCTGTTTAAAGTTTACATACTTAGTGTATGTAAACTTCTGACCCACTGGAATAGTGAGACAGTGAATTATAAGTGAAATAATCTGTCTGTAAACAAATGTTGGAAAAATTACTTGTGTCATGCACAAAGTAGATGTCCTAACCGATTTGCCAAAACTATAGTTTGTTAACAAGAAATGTGTGGAGTGGTTGAAAAATGAGTTTTAATGACTCCAAACTAAGTGTATGTGTAACCTTCCAACTTCAACTGTATTTCCATGCCCCTTTTTTACACTTATTTTTAACACAAGTTGACCTATTTTGGGAAATGCCATTGGTTGGTGTGTTATTAGCGTCTACTTCTTTCATTGGTTGATTTATTTGTTCCCGGAAGTGACTAACAGCAAGCATATTTGTTCCAAAAGGTTCATATTTGTTCCAAAAGGTGTAAGCAAGTGTTGGTAATTATGGACCCTACAAGTTCACAAGAGCTGGGAAAGTAAAACAAACTCCTTCGAGCCCACAGTATAATTAAAATTCCACCACACTGGTTTCAGCAAGCAGTGAGATGGGCCACAGGAAAGGAAGACACTCCACATGTTGGACAGTAGGATACCTCTGTTTACTCCAACAGCTTAAAGGTCAATTTTGTCTCTCTCGTTAACCCTACTGTAAACTACAAATGCTGTTGGGTGTCTCTGAAGTCGGGTGCAGGGGCATTCACATACCCAAGCCTGAGTTGCATCAGTGTTTCTTCTATCCACTCACGAATTCACTTCAGACCACTGTGGTTTCTTTCAAAACATGCACTGTGAAGTTACTTTCATTGAGCAAAGTACTTCTATCCACTCACAAATTCACTTCATACCACTGGTGTTTATTTCAAAACATGCACTGTGAAGTTACTTTCATTTAGCAAAGTACTTGCAGTAAATAAAGTATGCTGGTGCCAATCATTTTACGCACTGATAACACAACAATTATGGAAGGTCAAATGAAATGACATTAGTTTTAACAGTCTAATTTCCAAGTTAGATGTATAAGTTTGAATTGAAGTTCAAAGGATTTAGAATTCGAGGTGGAACCAAAATGTTTAATCCTTGCATAAGTTAAGTCAAACTCAATTTCCTATGACCCCTCTTCCCATTGATGAGATAAAAGACAATTGATTTGCTCTAGTTCATCAAATGAAATTACAAATACCAGGTCCTGTTCAATCAAAACCTGTATTGAGAAGTTTGAGAAACACCGCAATATTCCTCTTGCGATACAATGATATAGATTTTAATTCCTATGGTAAATTGAACTTCAGAACACTGTATAAAAATCAGAGACAATCAACATCAGAGTCAAGCACGCGCAAAGTTTTCAGCGCATTGCAAAACTTAAGATTTTTTTTTTAAGTGCCCCAAGCTGCCCCAGAGGTCTACGGCCTTGGTTCGCCTCACACCCTAACATAAAAATACAAATACATGTACAAAACAGTAGGTGATATTGTGATATATATATATATATATATAAGTAAACATAAATCAAGTGGAGAGCTAAGCTTCGTATCGATACAAAACTTTTGTATCAATTCTCAAAAATGAGTGCAGATCAGCTGTTGAGAAGAAATCTCCCCGATGAGTGATTGTATTCTGCACATTGCAAAGTAAGTGCCACTGTAGAAGACATTATAGTCTGTTATTTGGCAAATCTTATTGCTTGCTAGCTACTTCAACAGTTTCACAAGATAATGTGCTAACTAGCTTGTTGATTTGTGTAAAAACAAATGAGGGAATGTACCAGCAGATAGTGAAGTTATTTCAAATACATGTAACAGGAATACGTGTGTGTGTGAGAGAGAGACCAGATGTCAGTGGTTGTGTCAGAGAGCTTGTGCAGTGTTTCTGACCTACATTAGCTGGCTAATTCCCTCCTCGGCTCGAGACCTGGGGTATTTGTCTGCCAGGCTGGCCCCTCGACAGAATGTTGTGAGAATGTTGTGAGAATGTTGTCTAAGGAGTTTCTGATTAATCCCCCATCTGCCCATCAGCAGCTGCTGCGCATGGATTACTACGGAGACCAGCAACAGGCACCTCCACAGACCAACACGCACGCACACTCTTGGTACACGCAACTTGAAATTCAGTCCCTCTGTGGAGGAGTCACCCTCGTGTTCAAAACAGCCTGGGACCAGACAGAACTCACTACATTCTCTTCCTCCTCACTATGTTGACGTTCGGGATTACTGCTTGGAAGCATGGTCAGTGTGTGTGTTTGGGGGGGAGAGTAGGTAGTGAGTTCTGTCTGGTCCCAGGCTGTGTTGAGCACTAGGGTGCTTTTCACATGCTTGTTCTAAGAAGCAAACTCCTGAGGAGAAGTGCTCTCTTCTTTCTTTTACATATTTAGGCAATGACACACAAATACTCACTCAGTTCACCTGAATGGTGATACAATGGTAATCTGCGGTGCTTAACACCTGCCAAAGACATTCCATCCAGCCAGGACAAATTCCTACTTTGACAGAGCGTCTAAGACCAGCCCCACCATTAAATGGGTAGTTCACCCATACGACAAATTAAGTGTGAAAAATGCTAATATTGGTATCCATAACTTGCATTGGATTTGTGCCTTTGGAAACAGTGGCCAGGTAACAAAAACAAAGCATGGATTGGTGTCTTATGTCGTCTATAACCTCATTACAGAGTACGGAAACCAATATGCAATTTAGTCATTTGGGTGAACTATCCCTTTAAGACAGCAATGGAATGAGTCATGTCAAACACCTGAGCAAGAGACTGATGACAAATGCCACTACTTCTGTGCAGATTTGAAGACAGAGACACACAGAAAGAGAGAGAGACAGACACACACAGAGAGAGAGAGACAGACACACACAGAGAGAGAGAGAGAGACAGACACAGAGAGAGAGACAGACAGACAGACACAGAGAGAGAGAGAGACAGACAGACACAGAGAGAGAGAGACAGACAGACACAGAGAGAGAGACAGACAGACACACAGAGAGAGAGACAGACACAGAAAAGGAGCCAACAAAAACCAAGAACAAACATAACCTGCTTCACTGGTTCCTACGCCCTAAAATACTTTCAGGTTCACCTTCCTAAGACAATAGGCGAAACCACCACGCGCTATAAGCCTCAGACTATGTCTGACACACACATGCCTGGAGAGTGAGTGAGCACCTTGGCCTCATTTATAAAAGTTGTCTACTAAATATCTGACATTTCTGAAGAGAATGTGTAGGTAATAAAAACGGGAAGGATCATATAGAGCAAAACACTTGAAATAGCTTTTCTATCTACTACGATGAAGTAGGTACAATTAAATAAGAGATGGGACGAATAGTATCTCTATTTATTTTGTAGGATGGTCTAAAGTTTGCGTGGGGGTAAGAACATTCTAACGTCAAGTGTCAGTTATTATAAATGAGTGAAAACTATTGCACGCTCGTTTTGGGGTATATTTTGTACGTATAAAACGTTTTAATAAATGAGGTCACAACACTTTAGACGTCCATTGTAAGTGCAACTTCACTCATTTATAATAACTGACACTTGACGTTAGAATGTTCTTACCCCCACGCAAACTTTAGACCATCCTACAAAATAAATAGAGATACTATTCGTCATTTGTCTGAGGTTGAGACTTTGGAAAATACAGCACACTTCACATTACAATCGTGGCTTACAATTCAATCTTGGTGAAATGTTCATATGATCCAATCGCGAGTGGAAATGAACTGGTGACTCGTTGTTGCTGGGCGGCTGGGTTGCTCCCCAAAAATATGTTTTTTATTTTGTAAGCGCTCAATGGATTGGTGTCAGGAAAGCTGATCCTAGATCAGCAATAAAGAGAAACTTCATATAACCCCATGTTCTGGCCTCTGCCTACTTTACATACCTGAATCCTTCCCAACACATATATGTTTACCTTGTTTCAGCTTACTGTTGATGGCAAACTCTGACCTCCGCAGAGCGCTGGGGGCGGTCTTCCTGTAGAAACTGTTACGGTCAAGGGAGCCCATGTAGAGGGGCTTACGTGCCCGCCTGGGGTGGTTCACGGTCCCCATGAGGCTACCAGAATCCAGTTGGGACCCATTTTCACTGTCCTTGTTGTGGCACAGGTGACGGTCGTAGGACCGTCGCTCCCGTTCGGGCTGATTGTGGTACTGGTCCTCAAACCATTCTTCACAGTGCTTTCCACTGCCGGGGTATTCCTCATACCTGGAGTCCATAGATAATGATCGCAAATCCCTGTAATGGTCTTCGTCCTTACGATCATAGTGGTCCTTTTCCTTGTGATCACAGTGGTCATTTCCTTTGTAGTTGTAGTGGTCCTTTTTCTTGCGGTCATAACTATCACTCTTTTTAAGCAAATAGTGGTCCTTATCCTTTTGGTCATAGTGGTAATTTTCTCTGCGCTCATAATGGGTCTTCTCTTTGCGGTCATAATAATCCTCCCTGCGAACCAAGTGGTATTTTTCGTAGTGGTCCTCTTTCCTATCGTCTTGTCTGTAGTCCAAATAATCATTTTCTGTGTGGTCATTCTTGATCGGTCTCCGGCGGTCAAAATATTCCTGATCTTTAAGGTCGTACTGGTCACCATCTTTGCGGTCATGGTGGCCTATATCCCTAGGGTTGTACCGGTCTGTGTGATCGTACTGGTCTGACTCTTTGCGATCATAACGGTCATGTTCTTGATAAAACTCTTTTCCCAGGTCCCAATAGTCCTGTTTTTTGCAGTCATAGTGGTCCCCGTCTCTCTTTTTATAGAGGTCACACTGTTTGTAGGGATACTCCTCCTCTTTGTGGTCATATTTGTCCCTGTCTATGTCATACTGCACCCGACTTCTGTGGACATCCCTGTAATCCTTGATTTGTGTCTCTCGGTTGTGCTCCTGGTAGTTGTGGTCCTCCGGGCCTGGGTAGAAGCAATGGTTACCAGACCACTCTTGCACTCTCCTGGGTTCCAGGTGGCCATTATCTGAGGCGGAGCGGAAATAAAGGCCCTTGCTTTGAGGCCTTGTGTCTCTATAAGGCACTCTGTCATAGTCCTCATACTCCCAGCTGGCCTGCCGACCGGCATTCCCCTGCCTCAGGTTGGTCTGGTAGTCCCAAGGTGTTGGCATAGACCTTGGAGCTGCCACCAGTTCAGGGGCCAGCACTGGCACTGGAGCTAGCTTATAAGCGTGGTATCCAACCACCTGTTGCTGCTTCTGCTGGAACTGTTGTTGCTGTTGCAGACGGACCATCCTCTCCCTGTCACAGCCAAAATTCCCTAACTCTTCCATACTCTTGCCCCTCCGAGGGGGCATCCCAGTGCCGTGGCTCCAGTGCAAGGGTCCAATCTCAGCCTGGAAGCCATTAACTACCTGGCCCTTCATGGTGCCGTTTCTGATACAGCTCTCAGTGCTGCCGTTGCTCCTACTACGATGTGATGGCTTATTCTTATCTCCCCAAACTATGACATTTCAGAGCACAGCAATGTGGGAGACTTAACCACCTGTCAGACATACTCGCTCTTTATCGCTCTCACTCCTTCTCTTAGGGCTGCCTGAACTGGACTGCCCCGCTAAGGCACTTCCCAGTTTCTGTGTTACAAAATCCTTCCCTCCCCCGGCAGCCCAGTGAATCACGTCAGTGGGGAGGGGCAGGTGAAGGAAGGAGGGGCCATTCTTGGTAAATCATTCAGTAGTCACATGAGTGGTGGATTACAGTCAGCCCCTCTCAGCGTTTTCATTGGTCAGTTGCTATGTTTGCAGGAAAACACAGACTGGCTGGGCAGATTTCCTTCTCCGGAGGAAGGAGACTAACGGTCTTTTCAAGAGAATGCCTTTGGCGTGTGTGAGACTTGGCAGCAAGAAACTTCCACTTCAGAGAATGTTCCTTTTGTTTTTCCATCCTCTTTTTCTTTTCTTTTTCATTTACACATTATGAAAAAGGACAATTTCTTAATCAATTTCTCCACATTATCTGGGTAAACTTCCAGACGAATGTGTTTTCTCAGTTCCTCAGAACTTAAGGCGAATCAAGTCGTCTTATGTTGGAGCTTGGTCAATGTAAACACGGAACCAGTTATTCTGTGCAAAAATAATAGCAAATCAACAGCGTATGAGGCCCTGTTTGCCCTACATTTGGAGTGGAATAACACATTTACGCATGAACACATTCACATGATTTCATTAAAAAAAAGTCTGGAATGTGCGTGTCTGTGACCGAGAGAGTGAAAGGAGGTGGAAAAAGCTTTGGGGACAGGGGCTGATTATTCTAGAGTGTACAGTGTACTGGAAAGTGTCTCTTCACTCTACAATGAGCTATTGTTGAAAGCCTGTCCCTGGTTTGAGGCTACGGTATATTTCAGTGTGAGAAAAAACCCAGGCCTATTCATAAGCTTGGGGTATAGGATATCCCCCCTTTCCCTTCCATCAAAGAGCCAATTATAAGATGGTCGACTTTTACAGCCCCCCTTCCCCACACAAACAGTATCTCTCCATCTCCCAACCATCCCCTACTGATGTAGGGAAGAGGGAAATAGAGAAATGGGAGAAACTGAAGTTAAGCTTATTCATTGGATAATTTTTTTTTATAAATGCCGACAGAATGTTTGTTTGACATGGTGGGATCTTAGTCTGTAAAATTAATTATGGGAGAAATGGAGGTGGAAACACCTTTATGCGTAAATGTTGATATAATAACAATCATATTGATGTAAATTTAGAGTCACACAACGATATGGTGTGTGGTCCTCTCACTACGACTCGGGAAACCATGCAGATGAACTCCTAATGAAATAAGTTATGACTTCACAGTGCAAGGTGATGAGCTTCATGCTCCTTTCCAGTAAATATCAAGGGTCTTATTCTGGTGACATGATGATCAATGCTTGACTGCAGTTGGACAAATACAAAAGATTCTTGCTCTTATCCATAATAATCTCATCATGTAGACTAGCTGCACAGCATCTGTGAGTCGTTGGCTAGAGTGCACTTGCCAAGACAAAACTGTTGGTATAGTTGTAAATGCGATGTAAACACATCAAACTAGATTTTTATTCGATACATGAAAACTTCAGTGAAAAAGTACATTTGTATGCACTACGTCATCACACACGGATTGTCATCTGGAACAAGTCAGCTTGGTGGAAACACAGGTCTGTTGGGAAAATGCACATTTTCTTTATGCAAATTTTTTGAATATTCGCATAAAAATCAGATATCAATTGGATGGAAACATACAGTACCTACTATAAAGGATATATTTTTCTTATGTAATGCTCTTTTATTATCAGTATTTAAGATTTTAACTTCCAATCCCAGGGACCCAACCCGAAACTGTGTGTGTGTGTGTGTGTGTGTGTGTGTGTGTGTGTGTGTGTGTGTGTGTGTGTGTGTGTGTGTGTGTGTGTGTGTGTGTGTGTGTGTGTGTGTGTGTGTGTGTGTGTGTGTGTGTGTGTGTGTGTGTGTGTGTGTGTGTGTGTGTGTGTGTGTGTGTGTGTGTTCTCATTTACTTCAGGGGGATCAGGTGCAACATTCCAGTTCTGTAATGTTAAGCAAGGCAAGTTTCTGTCATTTAGTTGCCAGTCTTTCTGAGAATTGTCTGAATATCCCGTCAAACAGAACACATACCCTCATATCCATGTTTAAGTTGTCTGACAGGTGATACCACGCAGGTTAAAGAGATTTACTCAGTCAATCTGGAAATGAATTGGTTGCAATGGAAAGTCAGGTTAATAAAGAGAGTGACTGCCCCTAAACACCGAAACGTTTATTCTAGTGTCAAAATGGAATACAAAGTGTCAAAATTATTATTTTGCTCATAAAGTAAGTCTTGTCTAAAATGGAATTTGGAACCTCGGTGTGTAACAACGAGTAGATGGATTACAGTTATGTCAACAAATCATGCCCCCTTTTGCCAAGCTCCACATGCAAATCTCCCCTCTGCCCACTTCGCTTCCCTTCATTGAATGGGGCTCTGTTGTTTCATCGCCCCCAACAATTTCAAAGGTTACAGCCATTTGAGACTGAAAAGCCCTATACGGATTGACTAACTGTGGTTTGCATGCCGTGCCGAAGGACCCTTTCATGAGGAATAGATGGTTGGAGTTTGTTGGTCCCCACTGATGGTGAGTATAGAGGTAAGCTAGGCCATAGACTGCTGGTTATGTAAATATTGATAATCATTTTCACCATTATCGCTAACATAGCTGACGTTAGCTAGCTCAAATCAAATTGTATTTGTCACATGCGCCGAATTCAACAGGTGTAGACTTTGCTGTGAAATGCTTACTTATGCCCTTTCCCAACAATTCAGAGTTTTTTTTAAAAAGTGCTAATTTAAAAAAGGAAATAGAAGCACAATAAAATAACAAGGCTACAAGGAGCACCGGTATCGAGTCAATGTGCAGGGGTACCAAGTAGTTTAGGTAATGTGTACATGTAGGTAGGGGTAAAAGTGACTAGGCAATCACAATCCCTCGCCTTCCATTTGGCAAATCTGAACATAACTCTATCCTCCTGATTCCTGTTTACAAGCAAAAATTAAAGCAGGAAGCACCAATGACTCGGTCTATTAAAAAAAAGTGGTCAGATGAAGCAGTTGCTAAACTACAGGACTGTTTTGCAGCACAGACTGGAATATGTTCCGGGATTCCTCCGATGGCATTGAGGAGTACACCACATCAGTCATTGGCTTCATCAATTAGTGCATCGAGGATGTCGTCCCCACAGTGACTGTACGTACATACCCCAACCAGAAGCTATGGATTACAGGCAACATTCGCCCCGAGCTAAAGGGCAGAGGAGCTTTCAAGGAGCGGGACTCTAACTCAGAAGCTTATACAAAATACCACTATGCCCTCCGACCAGCCATTAAACAGTCAAAGCATCAATACAGGACTAAGTTTGAATTGTACTACACCGGCTCCGAAGCTCGTCGGATGTGGCAGGGCTTGTAAACTATTACAGACTACAAAGGGAAGTACAACCGAGAGCTGCCGAATGACACGAGCCTATCAGACAAGGTAAATCATTTCTATGCTCGCTTTGAGGCAAGTAACAATGAAACATGCATGAGAGCATCAGCTGGTCCGAATGACTGTGTGATCACGCTCTCCGCAGCCGATGTAAGTAAGATCTTTAAACAGGTCAACATTCACAAGGCCGATGGGCCAGACGGATTACCAGGATGTGTACTGTGAGCATGCGCTGACCAACTGGAAAGTGTCTTTACTGACATTTTCAACTTCTCCCTGTCCGAGTCTGTAATACCAACACATTTCAAGCAGACCACCATAGTCGCTGTGCCCAAGAACACTAACGTAACCTACCTAACATCTGTAGCCATGAAATGCTTTGAAAGGCTGGTCATGGCCACATCAACACCATTATCCCAGAAACCCTAGACCCACTTCAATTTGGATACCGCACCAACAGATCCACAGATGATGCAATCTCTATTGCACTTCACACAGCCCTTTCCCACCTGGACAAAAGGAACAACTATGTGAGAATGCTATTCATTGACCACAGCTCAGCGTTCAACACCATAGTGCACTCAAAGCTCATCACTGAACTAAGGACCATGGGACTAAACACCTCCCTCTGCAACTGGATCCTAGACTTCCTGATGGGCTGCCCCCAGGTGGTAAGGGCAGGTAATACCACATCCACCACGCTGATTCTCAACACGAAGGCCCATCGTGCTCAGTCCCCCCCTGTACTCCCTGTTCACTCATGACTGCACGGCCAGGCATGACTCAAACACCATCATTAAGTTTGCTGATGACACAACAGTGGTAGGTCTGATCACCGGCAAAAATGAGACTGCCCATAGGGAGGAGGTCAGAGACCTGGCCGTGTGGTGCCGGGACTGGCAACCTCTCCTTCAAAATGATCAAGACAAAGGAGATGATTGTGGAATCTTAGAAAAGGAGGACCGAGCACACCCCCATTCTCATTGACGGGGCTGTAGTGGAGCAAGTTGAAAGCTTCAAGTTCCTTGGCGTCCACATCACCAACAAACTAACATGGTCCAAGCACACCAAGGCAGTCGTGAAGAGGGCATGAGAAAACCTATTCCCCCTCAGGAGACTGAAAAGATTTGGCATGGGTCCTCAGATCAACTGCTCTGCCTCCGACCGCAGTACATCACCGGGGCCAAGCTTCCTGCCATCCAGGCCACCCTAGTCATAGACTGTTCTCTCTGCTACCACACAGCAAGCGGTACCGGAGCTAGGTCCAAGAAGCTTCTAAACAGCTTCTACCCCCAAGCCATAAGACTCTTGAACAGCTAATCAAATGGCTACCCAGACTATTTGCACCCCCCCCCCACGCTGCTGCTACTCTCTGTTATTATCTATGCATAGCTACTTTAATAACCCTACCTGCATGTACATAATTACCTCTACACCGGTGCCCCCACACATTGACTCTGAACCAGTACCCCCCTGTATATTTTTATTTTATAGCCCCGCTATTGTCATTTACTGCTGTTCCATAATAATTGTTTTTTCTTATCTCTTACTATTTTTTTGGTATTTTCTTAAAACTGCATTGATGGTTGTAAGTAATAATTTCACTGTTGTATTCAGAGCATGTGACAAATATAATTTGATTTGAGATGCAGTATAACTTTAGCCAGCTAACGAAGATTGAGGCGACCTCCATATTTTACCAATCTAACATTAGCATTGCTGTTTTGACAAACTTCGCTGGTACCAGTAATTGGCAACATTGCGATCTCTCATATCCGGACAGAAAACCTCACTTGTCAGCAACAACAGCTTTCACAGGCTCATCATTTGTAACTCACTTCATTACTTTCAGAACAGAATTGTGAAACATAACATAGCCTCCCAGAGAGAGAGAGAGAGAGAGAGAGAGAGAGCGAGAGAGAGGTAAATGGAGGCAGATACTGGGATAGTCAGAATACAGATACACACACTAACACATACAGTAAAATGTGTGTAAGTTCTACACCTGTTGTATTAAGTGCATGTGACAAATGACATTTGATTTTGATACTGGGGGAGGCACTCTCCCGGGAACAGGACCCAACACCAGGCACTCCCATTTGGACGAGGACAAAAGCACCCAACTAAGGAATGAGTGGGGAGAGCATCATGCTCTTTTTACATTTCTTTCCTTGATTATCTCTTAGTCTTCTCATTTATGGTGTTCTTTTTTACTCTGCCACTTCTTTGCCACAAAACATGGTTTCCATAACTTCCAGACAACTCTACTGAATTGTACTCCATAAAGATACAGTATATTGGCTGGATATACACTACCGGTCAAAGGTTTTAGAACACCTACTCATTCAAAAGGTTTTTCTTCATTTTTTACTATTTTCTACATTGAAGAACAATAGTGAAGACATCAAAACTATGAAATAACACATATGGAATCATGTAGTATACAGAAAAATGTTGGGGGTATACAGAAGAAGGCCCTATTTGGTAAAATACTAAATCCATATTATGGAAAGATCAGCTCAAGTAAGCAAAGAGAAATGACAGTCCATCATTACTTTAAGATATGAAGGTCAGTAAATTCAGAAAAGTGCAGTCGCAAAAACATCAAGCGCTATGATGAAACTGAGGACCGCCACATGAAAGGAAGACCAGAGTTACCTCTGCTGCAGAGGATACGTTCATTAGAGATACCAGCCCAAATAAATGCTTCACAGAGTTCAAGTAACAGACACATCAACATCAACTGTTCAGAGGAGAGTGCGTGAATCAGGCCTTCATGTTCAAATTGCTGCAAAGAAACATCTACTAAAGGACACCAATAAGAAGAAAAGACTTGCTTGGGCCAAGAAACATGAGCAATGGACATAGACCGGTGGACATTTTTCCTTTAGTCTGGATTCCAAATTTGAGATCTTTGGTTCCAACCGTCATATCTTTGTGAAATGCGGTGTGGGTGAACGGATGATCTCTGCATGTGTGGTTCCCACCGTGAAGCATGGAGGAGGTGGTGTTATTGTGTGGGAGTACTTTGCTGGTGACACTGTCTGTTATATATTTAGAATTCAAGGCACACTTAACCAGCATGGCTACCACAGCATTCTGCAGCAATATGCCATCCCATGTGGTTTGGGCTTTGTGGGACTATAATTTGTTTTGCAACAGGACAATGACCCAACACATCTCCAGGCTGTGTAAGGGCTATTTGACAAAGAAGGAGAGTGATGGAGTGCAGTATCAGATGACCTGGCCTCCACAATCCCTCGACCTCAACCAAATTGAGATGGTTTAGGATGAGTAAGACCGTGGAGTGAAGGAAAAGCAGCCAACAAGTGCTCAGCATATGTGGGAACTCCTTCAAGACTGTTTGAAAAGCATTCCAGGTGAAGCTGGTTGAGATAATGCCAAGAGTGTGCAAAGCTGTCATCAAGGCAAAGGATCGCTATTTGAAGAATCTCAAATATAAAATATATTTTGATTTGTTTAACACTTTTTTGGTTACTACATGATTCCATATGTGTTTTTTCATACTTATGTCTTTACGATTATTCTACAATGTAGAAAATTGTAAAAAATTAAGAAAAACCCTTGAATAAGTAGGTGTTCTAAAACTTTTGACCGGTGGTGTACATGTGAAAATATTGTCGAAGAGGCTTTAGATGATAACGGATAAAATCAAATTCTCCATCACTCTTTTCTGTTAAGTATATTTGTCATCTATTTGTCGGTCTACCTGTTCATATCTGCTTTTCTTAAAAAATCCACTCCTCTATTCACACAACAACAATCAGGACTTTAAACTCTCTTTTGCACAGTGCACAGTTATCTCAAACTCCCAGCTGAGCAACTCACACACCCTGTTAAAACAAAGAAAACACTCTTACACACACTGCAACAATGCCATGCACAGTAGAGACACACACATTACCACTTGAACTCCTAAGAATGGGATTATTTAATTTTGAGGCATGACGTGCTTTACCACTAGCTATGTTTCCATACAATTTGTGACAGATTTTCATATAGATATATAGACAGATATTCTAAAATCTACATAAAAACAATATGCGCTTTTCCCCACCAGAGATATGATACCATCAAATTGACTTGTTGCAGATAAAATGCTGTGCGTGATGTTATAGTGCGTCTCAACAACTTTTGCGGTTAAATTCTCATGTACCGAATAAACAAATACAACTGAAATGGCTTTCCATCGCATGTTCAACCCTACTGATGTGCTTTAGGCTAGAGTGCACATATAGCCTATATGATGAGACTATTAAGGACAAAAGATCAAGATTATTTTTATCTGTCAAATGGCAGACAAGCATCAATGATCATGTCACCAGAAAAATACCCTCAATATTTATTGTCGGAACTAGAAGCACAAGCATTTCGCTACACTCGCATTAACATCTGCTAACCATGTGTATGTGACAAATAAAATTTGATTTGATTTGATTTGATTTATTGTAAAGGAGCATCAGGCTCATCACCTTGCACTTCCACTACCCTGTGAAGTTCATCATAATTTGTTTAAATCAAATATTATTTGTCACATACATGTGTTGAGCAGATGCTATTGCGGGTGTAGCGAAATGCTTGGGTTTCTAGCTCCAACAGTGCAGTAATATCTAAAATATCTAATATCTAACAAGTCGTTTCTAACAATTTCACAACAACACACACAATAGACTTAATCGATTCAAATCTAAAGAAAAGCAATAGAATTAAGAATATATAAATATTTGGATGAGCAATGTCAGAGCGGCACAGACTAAGATATAGTAGAATAGAACAGAATACAGTATATACACGAGTAATGCAAAATATGTCAACATTATTAAAGTGACTCGTGTTCCATTATTATCATGGCCAGTGATTTTAAGTCTATGGGTATAGGGCATCAGCCTCCAATGTGCTAGTGATGGCTGTTTAACAACCTGATGGCCTTGAGATGGAAGCCTTTTTTCTGTCTCTCGGGATGAATACTTTTGCAAGGCACTGTATGAGATGAGTAATGTGATATGTAAACATTCTTAAAGTGGCATTATTAAAGTGACTAGTGTTCCATTTATTAAAGTGGCCTATGACATCCAGTCTGTAGGTAGGCAGCCATCTCTCTGTGCTAGTGGTGGCTGTTTAACAATCTGATGGCCTTGAGCTGTTTTTCAATCTCTGTCCCAGCTTTGATGCACCTGTACTGACCTCGCCTTCTGGATGATAGCGGGATGAACAGGCAGTGGCTCGGGTGGTTGTTTCTACTTCGTTTTGCTGACGTTGGGTATGAGGCTATTTTCCTGGCACCACACTCCCAGGGCTCTCACCTCCTCCCTGTAGGCTGTCTCGTCATTGTTGGTAATCAGGCATACTGAGGTGTCGTATGCAAACTTGATGATTGAGTTGGAGGCGTGCATGGCCACGCAGTCATGGGTGAACAGGGAGTACAGGACGGGGCTGAGCACGCACCCTTTTGGGGCCCCAGTGGTGATGATCAGTGAAGTGGAGGTGATTTTTCCTACCTTCACCACCTGGGGGCAACCCGTCAAGAAGTCCAGGACCCAGTTGCACAGGGTGGGGTTCAGACCCAGGGCCTCGAGCCTAATGATGAGCTTGGAGGATACTGTGGTGTTGAGTGCTGAGCTATAGTCAATGAACAGCATTGTTACATAGGTATTCCTCTTGTCCATATGGAATAGGGCAGTGTGCAGTGCGATGGTGATTGCATCATATGTGGATCTATTGGGACGGTAAGCAAATGGAAGTGGGCCTAGGGTGCCAGGTAAGGTAATAATAATAATAATTAATAAGTAGAGGTGATAAGATACTTGACTAGTCTCTCAAAGCACTTCATGATGACAGAAGTGAGGGCTATGGGGCGACAGTCATTTAGTTCTGTTACATTTGCTTTCTTGGGAACAGAAACAATGGTGGACATGTTGACATCTTGCATGTGGGGACAACAGACTGGGATAGGGAGAGATTGAATATGTCCGTAAACACTCCAGCCAGCTGGTCTGCGCATGCTCTAAGGACGCAGCTAGGGATGCCGTCTGGGCCGGCAGCCTTGCGAGGATTAACAAGCTTAAATGTCTTACATCGGCCACGGAGGAGAGCCCAGAGTCCTTGGTAGCGGGCCGCGTCGGTGGCACTGTGTTATTCTCAAAGCAGGCGAAGAGGTGTTTAGCATGTCCGGAAATTTTCCCTTTGTAGTCCGTGATTGTCTGTAGACCCTGCCACATACGTCTCATGTCTAAGCAGTTGAATTGCAACTCCACTTTGTCTCTATACTGACATTTTGCCTGTTTGATTGCCTTACGGAGGGAATAACTACAATGTTTGTATTCAACCATATTCCCAGTCAAATTGCCGTGGATAAATGTGGTGGTTCGTGCTTTTTTTGGGAGTGAACGCTGCCAAATTGCTGCCATAGGATTTAATAGTCTGATAAACTCAGTAACCGTTTCAGTGTATTCGTCAATGCTATTCTCGGAGGCTACCCGGAACATATCCCAGTCCACGTAATCAAAACAAATGTGAAGCGTGGATTCCGATTGGTCAGACCAGCGTTGAATACTCCTTAGCACAGGTAATTATTTTTGTTGTTGTATCTGCCTATAGGAAGGGAGTAGCAAAATGGAGTCATGATCAGATTTGCCGAAGGGAGGGCGGGGGAGAGCATTGTAGGTATCCCGGAAGTTGGAGTAGCGGTGGTCGAGTGTTTTAGCAGCGCGAGTACTACAGTCAATATGTTGATAGAACTTCAGTAGCATTTCCATAAATTTGCTTTAAAATCACCAGCTACAATAAATGCAACTTCAGGATATGTGGTTTCCAGTTTGGTTCTTTGAGGGCTGTCGTGGTATCGGTTTGAGAGGGAATAAACACGGCTGTGACTATAACCGTATCCTAATAAATTGTGTTTTGTAGACTTTGGGAAAGTTTAACAAAAAATGTTCCGTTTCCCCCGGGCCCATCATTAACTTTCTTATCAGACATGCACTTTACTTACTTAAAAAGGTCTGATAGAAACCAGGTTACTGTAAGGAAAGTATCACTTAATAAAGAGAAACAAAGCTGTGATTACAAACCCTGTTCATATTTGTAGCTATTATTGTGTAATGATTCTATACAAGTATATGAGCAAACCTAAATAAAGTCACAATTTAGATTTCTTTTTAAACTGAAGGTTCACTGATCACAGAACAGTGAAAGGCCTTGATAACATTAAGATGTATAACAATCACAATATTTGATCTATTGCACAAACAATCACCAGACCCAATAATATAGAAAGAAAAAAATAATGTCAATAACATAAAAAGTGTAGTAATATTAATTTATCTGCACTTGTCATTTAAATGTTATTTTCTATCCAATTGTTTTTCATACATGTGTAGTTAATTACAAAATTCAGTACATATAACAAATTCTCATCAATGATCCTAAATATTCTGTATGTCTGTTGGTTTGGCACTTTTGATATGCTAATAAAGCATTTTGAACTTACAATGGGCCTAAAAAGTACTTATTTTCCACCATAATTTGCAAATAAATTCATTAAAAATCCTACAATGTGATTTTTCTTCATTTGTTTTCTCATTTTGTCTGTCACAGTTGAAATGTACCTATGATGAAAATTACAGGCCTCTCTCATCTTTTTAAGTGGGAGAACTTGCACAATTGGTGGCTGACTAAATACTTTTTTGCCCCACTGTAACTCTGCAATGTTGGGTTGTATTGGAGAGAGTCTCAGTGTTAAATCATTTTCCACACCCAGTCTGTGCCTGTATTTAGTTTTAATGCTGGTGAGGGCCGAGAATCCACTCTTACATAGGTACGTGATTGCAAAGGAGTTCAGTGTCTTAACAGCATGATTTGCCAAGGCAGGATACTCGGAGCGCAGCCCAACACAGAAATCTGGCAGTGGCTTCTGTTTAAATTAAATTTTCACAGACCCGCTTATTGCAATTTTGATGAGACTCTCTTGTTCAGTGGACTGGAGGCAGGGCATGAAAGGGATAACGAATTCAGTTGTGTGTCATCTGTTTCGGGAAATTATCTGCGTAATTGCGCACACAACTCACTCAGGTGCTTCACTATATCACATTTGACATTGCCCGTAAGCTTATGTTAATTTGCACACAAAAAGATCATACAATGATGGAAGGACCTGTGTGTTGTCCTTGC
This sequence comes from Oncorhynchus gorbuscha, assembly GCF_021184085.1. Taxonomy (NCBI): domain Eukaryota; kingdom Metazoa; phylum Chordata; class Actinopteri; order Salmoniformes; family Salmonidae; genus Oncorhynchus; species Oncorhynchus gorbuscha. Next base: position 48,646,926 of record NC_060179.1, read on the forward strand.
TAATGCAGACAGAGAAGAGCTCCAATTGCTTAATCATAGCCTCAATTTTTCCCACACATTGAATATAGTTGCGGAGAGTCCCTGTAATCCTAGATTCCGATAATTGAGGTGAGAAAAAAACATGACCCAGATAGGCCAGTCGCGTAAGAAACCCGTCATCATGCAAAGGGTCAGACAAGTGAAAATTATGGTCAGTAAAGAAAACTTTAAGCTAGTCTCTCAATTTTAAAAAAGTGTCAATACTTTTACCCTTGATAACCTGCGCACTTCTGTATGTTGTATGTTGTTAAAGTGTTACATGGTCGCCTCCCATATCATTGCATAGTGCAGAAAATACATGAGAGCTCACGGGCCTTGCTTTAACAAAGTTAACCATTTTCACTGTCGTGTCCAAAATGGCTTTCAAGCTCTCAGGCACTCCTTTGTCAGGAAGAGCCTCTCGGTGGATGCTGCAGTGTACCCAAGTGGCGTCAGGAGCAACTGCTTGTACGCGCATTACGACACCCCTAAGTCTTCCTGTCAAGGTTTTTGCGCCATCAGTACAGATACCAACACATCTTGACCACCCAAGTTCATTTGATGTCACAAAGCTGTCCAGTAAAAATATCCTTTCCTGTTGTCCTGGTTTCCAGTGGTTTGCAGAAGAGGATGTCTTCCTTAATTGACCCCCCATAAACGTAACGGACATATACCAGGAGCTGTGGCAGGCCTGCCATGTCTGTTGACTCATGCAGCTCTAACGCATAAAATTCATTGGCTTGTATGCGAAGCAGTAATTGTTTCTAAACATCTCCTGCCATGTCACTGATGTGTCGTGAAACTGTGTTGTTTGATGAAGGCATTGTCTGTATAGTTTTTGTTGGCCTTTTCCCCAGCACTGTCTCAGTCATATCAGCGGCAGCAGGAAGAATGAAGTCCTCCATTGGAATTTGGTTGTGCTTTTAGATGTTTGAAAGCATAGTGATAACACATTGGGAATTCAACAAACCACTGTCTGTCTTTTTGAGTGGGTGAATAAAGGTGGAAATCTCATTGATCAACATCTCAACCAAATACTACCCAAATTCCAGTTGAAATGACATGGTGTGCCCAGTGGGCAGTGCCTTAAGGGTCGGTTCAAGTTTATTATCCATGGGTCTGCACCTCGTCAACCATTTGGGTGTACGTTGTCAGCTCCCACTTCACGACTGATGTTCATGAACCAAGGTTAAGTTCAGCATATCTTGAATTTACCTAGTGACTCAATCGGATTTGAGGATTAGACTAACTGAACATTAGCAGTGTGAAGTTAGATTCCTCATAAGCATGTTAGCTAACGAGAGTTCTTTACTTACTTACTTTATTGTCCCCATGGGGAAATTTTGTTGCAGTGTCATGTTTACATTTAAAGTGGCGTTTAAATACAAAACAAGATTGACAACACAACTATAATAACAGTTACGCACCAACAAAAATAATAATAGTAAGAAATAAGAAATAAAACATTTTCTTTTAAATAAGAAAAGACTAGCCTGATGGCCTTACGGGGTCAATGGGAACATTCACCGTAGCTATTCAGGAGGGATATCACACCTGGCACAAATTATTGTCTCGTTCTATTTTCCTGCTGAGGGGTGCCCTATACCTGCGCCCAGAGGGGAGTAATTCACAGTCCAGGTACAGGGGGTGGCTTGGGTCTAAAATGATTTTGTGAGCCTTACGGAGGTCCCTGACCTTAAAGATCTCATCCAGGCCTGTCTGACTCCAAGTACCTTGCTTGCTGTGGTAATAATCCTTCTTAGCATGTTTCTCTGGCTGACAGTGGCATTGCCAAACCAACAAACAAAGGAAAGGATTTGTAAAACAGAGTCAGTATTATACAGTCTATATTAAAAGGATTTGTAAAACAGAGTCAGTATCATACAGTCTATATTAAAAGGATTTGTAAAACAGAGTCAGTATAGTACAGTCTATATTAAAAGGATTTGTAAAACAGAGTCAGTATAGTACAGTCTATATTAAAAGAACCCAGCTGTTTTAGAAAGTACAGTCTCTGTTGGCTCTTTTTGTAGATCAGGTCTGTACATTTACTCCACTGAAGCTTATTGTCCAAAAGGACACCCAGATATTTGTATTCCTCTACAATTTCTATATTCTGACCTCTGGTAGATGTTGCAGAGGTAGGTGTTGTATGCTTCCTGAAGTCTATGCACATCTCTTTGGTCTTGTTGGTATTGAGGACCAAGTGTGATTCCTCACACCACTCTACAAAGTAATCTAGGACCGGGCCATGATGTTCCTCGCCATCATGCAACAGGCTGATCAAGGCAGTGTCATCAGCTAACTTAACGAGGTGTCTGTCAGGATGGGAACTAGTACAACTATTAGTGTACAAGATATACAGAAGTGGGGACAACACACATCCCTGAGGAGAGCCTGTGTTGGTATTTGCTATAGCAGCTTCTAGCAACAAGCATTTGTACAGAGAGACTTGGAATCCAGAATTGACTGTGTGTTTTGGACAACATAAAAGGACAGTTCACTCCAAAATCAAAGCTTTTCCATTACTTTGGGGATGAGGCAAAGGGCTTGGAGCTGGATTTACACAACAGATGGGAGGCATTAAACAGCTCTTGACATGACTTTTGAGGTAGACCTGAACTTTGACTTTGGATTGAACTGTTCCATCAAAAAAAATCTTTATACTCTGGTTGGTTGCATCTTGTCTGCTCAGGAATATTTGCCATACTACAGTAATCCCAGTTCAAAGTGTCCCAAATGAAAACTAAATGGAACTGGCCTCGTTCTGAGGCACTACATCTTTATTTTACTTCCTTATCACAGGGGTAATTAGTAACTAGTTTAAAATCACAGCTATGTAGTTTGCATAAATAAATATTTTTGGTACATTTTCAGCAATCCCCAAAAATGCCTAAAGTCAACCTTTTGTGAAGCACCACAGCACAGTGGACAAATATATGGCAAATATAAATCCAATAAGGATGGTGTTTAAGAGATAGATGGGAGGGGTTGAATGGAGCTTAAGGTTGGGACTAATAACAAGATAACCAATGTAAAACATATGGGTCTGTAAAATATATTTAGATTCAGAACATTTGTGAAACAGCAGTTACAAATATATTGCAAAAAGAAATCAAACTGGATTGCAAGGACTAAAAACAAACTAAATATAACTATTGTAAAATAGATTGTCTGTAAAATGTGTATAGTACGTATAAGCTGGAAGTAGAGTTTGCGGGGGAAAAATAATGGTGTATATTTTTTTTAAATGTTTTTTTTTTAAGTGTGTGTATATATATATTACACGCACACGTTCAAAAGGGGTCACTTAGAATTGGGGTCCCTTAGAATTGGGGTCCCTTAGAATTGGGGACCCTTAGAATTGGGGTCACTTAGAATGTCCTTGTTTTTGAAAGAAAAGCTATTTTTTGTCCATTAAAATAACATCAAAATGATCTGAAATATAGTGTAGACATGGTTAATGTTGTAAATTACTATTGTAGCTGGAAACGGCTGATTTTGAATGGAATATCTACATAGGCTTACAGAGGCCCATTATCAGCAACCATCACTCCTGTGTTCCAATGGCACGTTGTGTTAACTAATCCAAGTTTTTCATTTTAAAAGCCTAATTGATCATTAGAAAAACATTTTGCAAATTTATTAACACAACTAAAACTGTTGTCCTGATTAAAGAATCAATAAAACTGGCCTTCTTTAGACTAGTTGAGTATCTGGAGCATCAGCACTTGTGGATTCAATTACAGGCTCCAAATGGCCAGAAACAAAGCACTTTCTTCTGAAACTCATAAGTCTATTCTTGTTCTGATAAATGAAGGCTATTCCATGCAAGAAATTGCTAAGACACTGAAGAGCTGGTACAACGTTGTGTACTACTTCCCTTCACAGAACAGCGCAAACTGGCTCTAACCAGAATATAAAGAGGAGTGGGAGGCCTCGGTGCATAACTGAGCAAGAGGACAAGTCCATCCAGTTTGTGAAACAGACGCCTCACAAGTCACAAGGATTTGGGAGACCAAGCCAATTCTGGAATGAATTTTAAATCTGACACTTGGTGACAAGATCAGGTTTTGGTCTAAGGGCCAGGTTGCTAACTGGTTTTATGAGCCAACTCTGGCATCAATCTCCCCAATTGTAAACATAACCCATACTTTATAACAGCTGCTTTTCCTGGGTCAGTGTTCAGAGGTCAATTTTGGCACTAGTATGAATTGATTGCATGCAGCATACCTAGCCTTTAGCGAAGCAGAATAGCATCATATTGAGCAGACGATCCAGGTTTGAAACCCGATCATTTAAATTCATCATTGGCTCCCTATTCTGTTGCCGTTCCATATTCAGTGCCTGTTATATGAATCTCTCTCTGTCCTAGTAGCTGATGCTGTTTTTCAGATCTGAAAGATTTGGATGGGTGTAGAGAATATGGTAGTAGCTTCACCTTTGCCCTCTGATAGAGTAAATGGAATTTTGCCATATTGCCTAAACAATACACATTCCTTTCAGATCTACAAGAGTACCTAAAGGATAGGGCCTATAGGGATGTTTCTGAAGCAGCTTTTTGTGGACCTCTTGTGAACTTGTTGTGGGATAAGTGAAGCCATTTACCTTGTAGCTGCTGCTGTAGATGCTGCTGTTCCAGGGCCAGAGTTGACAGGGTGTAAGTGCAGAATTCCAGGTTCTCCAGGGTCTGCAGACAGGACGTCTCGTCCTCGTCCTCCTCCTCCTCTTCCTCTTCCTCCAGCATGGCCCTCAGCTCTGAGGCTGTGTGGGCGTACGCCTCCATGTCCTTCTCCACCTCCTGCAGCCGCAGCAGCAGCCTGTACTCCTCCTTTTGCTGCATCTCTCTTTGCCTCTCAATCTTGATATCCCTGTCCATCTCAAGGTGCTGCTCCATCTCCTTCTCTTGCTCCAGAGCTAGGTCACCAAAGGCAGGTTCAGATTCTTCTCTCCTCTCAGTCTCTGTCACATACCCCTCCCCCTCCTCGCAGGTGTAGAAGAGGGGTCCAAAGGGCTGGAGGTTGTTAAGGGGAGGGGATGGTTGCCGGGGACAGGGTGGACGAGGCGCAGGGCGTGCCGGTTTGTAGGGAGCTCGAACTGGGGGGGTGGAGAATTCTTGGACGAGGGGGAGGGGGGCGAAGGGTTTTGCACCTCTCCAGGGAGGACGATGAGGAAGAGGGTTGGAGGAGGGTCAGTTGGGAGTGAGAGAAGCCTCGCATGATGTCGCTCTCGCTACTGAAGTCCATTATGGAAAAGTGACGGGAGATGTTGGATTGTCGGCTTCCATTGTCCTCGGCAGCAGCTCCAACAACATCCCCAGCAGCAGCCCCGACAAAATCGCCCCCTCCGTGCCCCGGCAGGCTCCTCTCAAACTGCAAGAGCTGCTGGGATAACTTGGTCTCCAGGTCACCGACTGATGTTGCCAGGGAATCCAAGGTGAGGGAAGCGGGCAGGAGACCATTGGAGCATTGTCCCTTCCGCTGGGACAGCGCCCTGCGCTCACCACGGCAACCAAGTAGCAAGTCTGCATCATTGACGCTGGAGTGGCGGGTCAGCTTTTTCTTCCTGTGGCCCTCCACCACTAGACTTAACAATTCCTTGCCCAGACTAGGACCTTTGCCATTGCTGGTGGCGCCCTCTAGTGCTCCGAGGTAGTGGCCGTTACCTTTGGACCAGGCTGACTGGGTGCTAGGTGTAGCTAGGCTAAGGGCTCTGTTGAGTAGTGGTGGTAGGGTCGTATCAGGGTGGCTAGTCCTACTACCATTATTGGTGGTGTTAGGGCTGATGTGATGCCTGTGGCCCAGAGATGGCACACTAGGTCGAGGGAGAAGCCTGGGCCTTGCCTGAGGGACAGAGCTGGGTCTCTGGGGCCCATGGGGGGCTGTAGGCCTGTGAGGTTGCGCTTTAGCCCCATCTCCTCTCTCCCCCGTGTCCTGGGTCTGGTCCCATGCAGTCTCCTGGGAAAGACTCTCGCTGACAGAGTCCCCCTGCCACATTCTTTCTTCCACCCTATCAAAGTAATCCAGGTCCCACACAGTGTGGTCCTCTTGGGGTCTCCACTCAGAACCATACTTTGTCTGGCTATGGTCCTGTTGACCGGAGTTGCAGTCCAAGGTGTAGCTGCTATATTCCTCTAGCTCTTCCATTTTTACAGCTTCCATGTCTTCCCTCATGTTTTGCCCATAATCCTCAATCTTGACAAAGCGATGAGGAAAGACCCCACATCGCCCTCTCAGCTCGCCCGACAGCCAACCGTCCTCCAGGGTGTTCACCACCCGGATACGGTCCCCCACGTCAAATTCCAACTCTCCTGGCTCCATGGCCCGAAAGTCGTGCAGTGCTACCCCATACACCCCATCCTCCTCCTCTTCTTCTTCATCCTCCCTGGAGAACACCTCCTCAATCCCTTTCCCACTACTGTAGGGCTCATAGGTCAAAGGTTCAGTCTTGTAGTTCATGGGGTCAACCTCTGTATCATGTGGGGTCCTCAGGGGCCCCAGAAGCTCCACGAATCCCTCAGGAAACACCCCCCTGCGTCCGACCAGCTCTCCCTGGAACCAGCCAGGCTCGGGTAGGCCGATGATGGTGATAAGGTCCCCCTTGCAGAAGTCTAACTCCTCATGGAGCTGTGCATGGAGGCCCATGAGTGCCCTGGCCTGGCCGAAGGCATATGGGGGTAGCTCGGAAGCCTGGGCCTGGGCGCTGCGCTCCGACAGCTGCCTGGAGTGACCCGACAGGTGGAGCTCTTTCACGCAGGACACAGGGAAGAGGCCACGAGCGCCCCAGGCATTACGCCCCCTCTGCCAGGTCGTCCCTGGGTCCACGCTGCTCTCGGCTGCCACCACGTCACCTAACGAGAGAGAGGGAGGGGAGAGCAAAAGAACAGAGACGAGAGGAAGAAGATGAAGATATTAAGAAATAAAGAGAGGGAAGAATGAGGAAGAGCAAGAAGAGAAGAAGTCAGATGAGATATTGCGTATGTAAAATGAGTCTGAGCATTTACTCCAATGAGCACTCTCATCCGAGTGTGCCAGAGCACAGAATAACTAATGAATTTACGAACGCTCAACACCCGTTGACTATGGCCGGTGTCAGTAAACATCTGTAAAAAAGCGTAATTACATTGTTGCCAGCAGCACAGTCACCATCACTCTGGATAACCAACTCTGCTTGGGCGAGTAAAATGGTCAGAGTGGGGTGTTCTCTCATTTGTGTCTGGAAGAAGCTAGCCAATATTAGCCAGTTAACTTGGGTGCTTGACTGCCGTTGGTCAGAATGTTCGGATTAACCCAACTCATCAGCCAGAGCGTCCAGTGTGCCCTCAGAACGCTCCAAGGGCGAAACGCTGTGAATTTACGAACGGACAATCTGACAGCACAGTTGTAGTCACCAACGCTCTGGATAACATCCTAACCAGCTCTGCTAGAGTGAGTAATGTTCTGTGAGCTGTTCTCTCATTTGTGTCTGGAAGTAGCTAGCAAATTAGCTTGGGCGCTTGACTGCTGTTGTTAGTAAAGAACAATCGGATCAACCCTTAAAGAAATGGGTGAGGCTAAAGCTTAAAAGGTTGTGAACGACGCTGAATAGGTGTAGACAAAGAAGAGGTCTCCAGTAGTAGTACCAAAACATTCAAAGGCCATTTTCTCAAAAGTAAGTTCATCAACTTTCAAAGCAGAATGACTTTCCCATTGTTCTTCAACTGTAGCTGAGGAACAATGCGCCAACAATATGAACAAGAGAAAATCAAAAGAAAACAACAATGCAAAAGTGAGTGTGTGTATAGGCATGTGTACAAACACCTGCATAGCATCAGCCTCAGGCGAACAGGCATTAGCTGTAACACTGCCCCTCAGTGTCATTCAAACTTATTTTGTCGTTGTTTTATTTTTACTTAACTATTTTTTACTTTTATTTTTGACAGTCATTCTATACCCCACCAGCAACACCAATTCCACATCCTAACCCTCAGCCCATCCCACCCATCTCTGCCCTCTTCAGATTTCTACACACCATATATCTTTCAACTATGCTGTGATGTTTAACATACCATTTCAAGCCATCAAATAGAATCTACAGATTGCGAGTTAAAGATAAATACTTTTACTAAGCGTATTAGTAATTGACTGACCCGGTCTCTCCAGATCTCCTAACAGTACTATTTCTAGGGTTCATTTTAGATCAATGTTATGCATTTTCAGCAATTCCTGAACATGAGACCAGAAACAGGCTACTTGAGGGAAATACCAAAATAAATGGTCAATTGATTCTGTATCCCCACAACAAAATCTGCAGAGCTTTGATGATTGTATGCCCCAAATATTCAAGTTTTTGTTGGTGGCAAGAATTCTATATAATCATTTTAACTGAAAAGCACGTAATTTAACTATTTTATTCGTATTTACAGATGGCATACAAGTTTGTTATTAACCTCTATAGGATCGGTGTCCTCACCCGCGATACGGTTGAGCTACTGTTTGAGGAGAGTGCAAAACTTTTATCACGGCAACTGGTTTGATAGATTCACCTCTGAAGGTAAATAATGACAGATAAAATGTAGCATAGTTTTGTTTGATAAAATCCATTTTTATATTCAAATGTAGGAACTGGCTTCCACAGTTTGAAACCCTGCTGTATCTGCCTTCCCCCAACCCCCATCTAGATGTGCGAAGGCGAGTGTCTTTTCTGTAAGGAAGCTAATTATCCATCATTTATGCCATTCCTGGGAGTGTGTCAACTTACTTTTTTATTAAGATATAATTTTTGTATGTTCTCTATAGTTGTCCTTGAAAATGTATCAATTTACCAATTCGGCACATTTGGGCAGAATTTTTACAACATTTTGAACAGTAATGCATTGGTTTATTGGATCAGTCCAAAACTTGCACATACACGGCTGCCCTCGAGTGGGAAGGTTGAGATAACGTAGGCTAATGTGATCAGCATGAGGATGTAAGTAACAAGAACATTTTCCAGGACAGACATATCTGATATCGGCAGTAAATTTAAATTATTGTTAATCTAACTGCACTGTCCAATTTACAGTAGCTATTACAGTAAAATAATAGCATCCTATTGTTTGAGGAGAGTGCACAGTTATGAACTTAAAAGGTTATTAATAAACCAATTAGGCACATTTGGGCAGTCTTGATACAACATTTTGAACATAAATGCAATGGTTCATTGGATCAGTTTAAAACCTTGCACATACACTGCTGCCATCTAATGTCCAAAATCTAAATTGCACCTGGACTGGAATAATACATTATGGCCTTTCTTGCATTTAAAAGATGGTAAAAAAATTATGTTTATTCTTTTTCCAGATCTAATGTATTGTAATTTTGTTCTGTTCTGGATGACTGTGATAACGCTCTCGGTAGCCAATGTGAGCAAGACCTTTAAACAGGTAAACATTCACAAAGCCGCGGGCCAGATGGATTACCAGGATGTGTACTCAAAGCATGCTCGAACCAACTGGCAAGTGTCTTCACTGACATTTTCAATCTCTTCCTGACCTAGAGTGTAATACTTACATGCTTTAAGCAGACCACCATAGTCCCTGTGCCCGAGGAAGTGAAGGTAACCTGCCTAAATGATTACTGCCCGTAGCACTCATGTCAGTAGCCATGAAGTGCTTTGAAAGGAAGGCCAAAAAGATCATCAAGTACATCAACCACCCGAGCCACTGCCTGTTCTAATTAGTAAAAATCCAAATAACTTCACAGATCTTCATTTTAAAGGGTTTAAACACTGTTTCCCATGCTTGTTCAATGAACCATAAAAATGAATGATGGGAAAAAAATGGGTGAAAAATGATGGGTAAGATAGTCTAGTTTAGCTACATTTTCAGATATTACACATTTCCAATTTTGACAAAGTGGTTTCATTTCAAGCTAAAGTGAACTGTTAGCTAGCTAGCTAACGTTAGCCGGCTGGCTCCTAAGCTAACATTACGTGTATGACATTATTCGTATCCTAGAACCATTTGCTCTGCTAATTAGAGCCTAATGTTAGCTAGGTAACATTGAAAATGGTTGGTTAGCTCGCAGTAGATTCATGCAGGGCACTATGTTCATTGTTGTTTAACTAGCTAATGTTAGCTGGCTGGCTCGTTAGCTAACGTGACATGTGCGATCTTACACATTGTTTACCTAGCTCGCTTCATTGTTTACCTAGCTATCTACATGTCATAAGCTAAGCTAAAGTGTACAACACCCGTTGAATATGGCCGGTGTCAGTAAACGTCGGCAAAAAAAGCGCAATGAAATTGTTGCCAGCAGAGCTGGTTAGGCTGTATTCATGTTTTCCAGAGGTAAACAAATAATCGGCTAGTGTCAAGTGTGTGCTCTGAAAACAGAGCGAAAAGAGATGGGTCGGGCCAAATCTTAAGAGGGTGTGAACATTGTTGAATGGGTGTAGACAACCTCACTTGATACCAAAACATTCAAAGGCCATTTTCTCAAGTGAGGTTACAAGTTTAGCAACTTTCAAAGCATAATTACTTTCCCATTGTTCCTCAAAAATGCACTGTATGTCATACCATTTTGTAGCTCTGAGTCTTTACTTATATCCAATGGAAAAACACAATTTCAAATGTTGCTACACAAGACCAAATCCAGGTGGTGAGTCACATACCAACTCATACACCCTGTACCATGGAATCAAAAATCTTGCAATCTGTATGGCACAGCTGTCAACATCCTGGTCCTCAAATGAAACTGGTATACTTTCCTATTTATGCTATTTTTATTCCTCCACCAGATTTGATCCTTTATATATTGGGCAGACAGACCAGTTCCCTACCACCTGCCGCTGCCACCTGCCTCCTCCATTTTTGGGGTAATGCAGTAATAAATTGGTTGTAATCTTGGATTGAGCAGACCTTGCCATGAAAAACATAACATTCATTTTCAAACATCTTTCCCATAACTACAGCTATTTTATCAACCAGAACATTTGAGTTGCCATAATATTTGTCCTATCTTTTCAGGGGGATGACATTGTAGCCAGCTCTGCAATGCTTGTTTGAAAAAGAGGGATACTTTGAAAAATGTTTTATTTTTAATTAATCAAAATTGAGAAATGACAATCAGCACAAAGTCAAAAAGGCCATTTTTAAACAATGGATGAGCTTTTCTTAGTAATCTATCTGAGAACCATTTAGGGTTGAAGTAAAACTTTCAGAGAGAGGTTTAGTGCTTTTATATTTAATCATCTCAACCCACCCAATTCATATTCATTATATAGATAGGCATGAGTTGTCTGGTTTAGCGTCCAAGATAAAGCAAAATATTTTTTGCTCACATGATTTGAACAATGAATCATCAGGAATAGGCAGTGCCATAAGTAAGTGAGTAAACTGAGATATGACTAAGGAGTTAAATAGGGCAGGATCTTCTATGTCTAAGTTCTCTATTGAAATCCATTGTGGAGAGCTCATATATATTGTGATATCCAGGCATTAAAAATCCAGTAATACTTCATCAAAGGCCTTTTCTAAAATCCGCTATAAATACCAGACCTGGCTTCTTAGATGTTTCATGATGTTCTGTTGTTATTTCTAGTAGTAGTAGTCGTATATTATCTCCAATGTATCATCCATGTAGAAAACCTGTCTGATCAGGATGAACAATACCTGGTAAAAACCTTTTTAATTCATTGAGTGCTATGCAGTTTGCTAGAATTTCTACATCACAACATTGAAGTGTAAGAGGCATCCAGTTTTTAAGATAAACTGGATCTTTATATTTGCCATATGTGTCTTGTTCTAATAATAGACCTTCCTGAGGAGTACCTGACAGACTACCAATTCCATAGGGATAGTTAAAACAAGCTAAAAATGGACTTTTTAGTATATAAAAAAGGCTATACCTCGACAAGTATGCCATCAAGCCTTAGGGTTTTTCCAGACTGAAAAGATTTAATAGCCTCAAAACATTCATCCTCTAATTTGGCCTTCACACGGATCTTTCTGTACATTTGTTTAATTTCCTTTTTTAAATTATTATTTGGAAAGAATTCCTTACAGTAATCGTCATTCAGTGTGCGAGGATGAGACCGAAAAGGGAAATGGTTGAGCGTGAAAAACCCAGCAGTGTTGCAGTTCTTGACACAAACTGGTGCGCCAGCCACCTACTACCATACCCTGTTCAAAAAGGTACTTAAATCTTTTGTCTAGCCCATTCACCCTCTGAATGACACAGAAACACAATCCATGTCTCAAGGCTTAATCTCTTTAACCTCTTACCTACCTTTACCTGTAATTTGCACTGTGATTTCATTTGAAATTCTAAAAGGAGATTTTTTTTGCCAGAGTTTAATCAACTGTGTGATGCATGGGTTTAGTTGTCAACAGCTTCCCAGCAGAAGTCATAGAAATTACCCAGTTATAAGAGGTGCACGAACCATCCACGTGAAGATTAATTTGTGGAATCATATGATCGACTCAAAGAGATTCAGATCATTTCTGCCCTGCTAGAGCTGCCCCAGTAAGTGATGTTATTGTGAAGTAGAGACATCTAGGAGCAACAATGGCTGAGCGGCACAGCCGAGTGCTGAAGCGCAGTTGCAACACTCACTATCGAGTTACAAACTGCCTCTGGAAGCAATGTCAGCACAACAACTACTGGTCAGGAGCTTCATGAAATGTGTTTCCATGGCTGAGCAGCTGCATACAAGCCTAAGATCACTATGCGCAAGGCCAAGCATCCGCTGGAGTGGTGTAAAGCTCGCCGCCATTGAACTCTGGAGCAGTGGAAACGTGTTCTCTTGAGTGATGAATCTTGAATTTCACCATCTGGCAGTCCAACGGAGGAATCTGGTTTTGGCAGATGCCAGGAGCACTTTCCCCAATGCATAGTGCCAACTGTAAAGTTTGGTGGATGAGGAATAATGGTCTGGCTCTGAATGAAGGGAAATCAGACCGCCACCCATGGCCTTACCTAGGAGCAACAACCGCTTTATTTAACCTTTAACTAGGCAAGTCAGTTAAGAACAAATAATTTACAATGATGGCCTACCAGGGGAACAGTGAAGTTTTATCTTCAGCTTGGGGATTCGAACCAGCAACCTTTCAGTTATTGGCCCAATGCTCTAACCACTAGGCTACCTGCTGCCCCGTTCTTATAGTCCACAAAAACAACCTTGCCGATGGACGTTATCCATGTCCAACTCGTTAAAGAAAAACTTTGTCCAGTACGAGGTGAGTAATCATTGTCCTGATTTCCAGAAGCTCTTTTCAGTCATAAGACACAGTGTCAGAAACATTCATTTACAAAATATGTTAGAAATAATGTGAACACACACACAAAATAGCACAATTGGTTAGGAGCCCTTAAAACGGTAGCTATCTCCTCCGGCGCCATCATAATGACCTGTATGATTTGTCCAAGTATATGACATTTGTGGTGCTACAATTAATGAAGCTTTGCATTTTGTATTCTCTCTGGTTTTAAAAAACGTTTGTATTGGTCGTATTGTCACAATGTACACAGTGGCCACACTTGTAATTACCATTGGGCAGGCCTGGGAGCCATGTGTCACTTCTTGGGTAGCTGCATTCTGTGGATATTGGAATCGACTAGATTCCGCACACGTTTGAAAACAAAGGCAAGGGGGCAATGTTGTGAACTCTCATAGATTTGGATCACTTTTGAGGATGTTCCAGTGTTTCAACACGATAGATTTGACGCGACCGGCACATGGGCTGTCCCGGTTTCTATTCGTGCCAGCGAGTAGACTGATGTTCAGTCTCCTCTCTAGCACAGGTATAGGTCTGTTCAATGACATTCTTATCATACCTGCGTGGCGGGAGCCTGGTTGGCATATCATTAGCTTTGCACTCTAAATCTATGTCGGTACTGCAGTTAGGTCAGAGTCTTCGGAATTGACCCACCAGTATGTTCCGCTTAAGGTGTACCAGGTGGTTACTGTCTGCACGGAAAAGTCTGTGCCTACTCTGCGCCTTGCGGAAGATAGTACACTCCAATTTGTGGTTTTGTTTTTGTGGACTGTATAAGATCCAAGAAATCTTATTTTTTCCCCTACTTGTGTCTACTGTGAATTTGAGATTGGGTGAGATAAATTAATATAAGAAATTAACTCAGAGGAGAGCGTCAGTACAATTCCATACCAGTAGGTTGTCATCTATGTATCTTTTCCTAAGGACAACATTCTGGAAATATGGGTTTTTCCTGGACATCATAAATTAAGGTCTCCTCCCAGTGTCCCTTTAATACATTTGCATAGTTAGGAGCGAATGGAGCTCCCATCACAATACCCCAAACCCATTGGCAGAAACTGCCCGCATAATGGAAGTAATTTGATGCGAGGGCTTTTTCAATGAGAGACCGAATAAAGTTAGAGGTAAGACACCCTCTGGTCTAGTGTTGAGATAGCGAGAGAGGACTCATAAGACTGTGTAATATTAGTGTAGAGTGCCTGAACGTCAAGTGTTACCAAGATGATTTTGGTGTCGCATCTATAGTTGTCGATTATCTTAAGCACATCCCTGGTATCTCCTAATAAGGCTGGAAATGCTGGCACAAATTTAGAGATGAAGAAATCAACATACTGGGGTTCAACAGGGCTGGAGGCAGGGTTTTCTCCTATAGAGCTACATTTTTATGGAATGGTCTGCCGATCCATGTGAGAGAGACTCGGTTTCATCCTGTAACTCTTTACTGCAAACATATCGCTTCAGTAGGTCTTATGATTGAGTGTAGTTTGGCTCCGTGGTGCGAAGTTGAATGGCAAGGCACTGGAGTGACAAACCACCCTTGCTGTCTGCCTGGTGGGCTCCCCCCTCTCCACTGGGATTCTCTGCCTTTAACCCTAAGTCACTGGCTTGCTAGTGCTCTCCCATCATGCATCATGTCTTGCCAGGCTTTAGTCACGATACTCGACTTGAGTGTTCTTCCTGTTCACAGAATATCCAACCTTGTCGTGCTGCTGATCCAGTTTCTGCTGTTCTGCCTGCGGCTATGGAACCCTGAACTATTCACCAGACATGCTACCCAATCCTGGACCTGATTTTTCAACCCTCTCTCTATCCCTCACTCGCTCTACCGCACCTGCTGTCTCTACCTCAATGCTTAGCTATGAAAAGCCAACTGAGGTGCTGACCAGTTGCACCCTCTATAACCACTGTGATTATTATTTGGCCAGTCTCTTTCCCCTCAGGAGGCTGAAAAGATTTTGCATAGCACCTCAAAGTTCAACAGCTGCACCATTGACAGCATATCGACTGGCTGCATCATCACTTGGCATCTGACCACAAGGCGCTACACAGAGGGTAGTGCGTACGGCCCAGTACATCACTAAGGCTTTCCAGTGTTTTACTTGCTATATTGCATTTACTTCACCACAATGGCTTTTTTTATTGTTATTATTATTATCTCACCTCACTTGCTCACATTGTATATAGACTTATTTTTCTACTGTATTATTGACTATGTTTGTTTTACTCCATGTGTAACTCTGTGTTGTTGTATGTGTCGAACTGCTTTGCTTTATCTTGGCCAGGTCGCAATTGTAAATGAGAACTTGTTCCCAACTTGCCTACCTGGTTAAATAAAGGTGAAATAAAAATAAAAAAATACAAGGCTGAGCTCCCTGCCATCCAGGACCTCTATAGAGTGGTTCGTCCTTTAAAAAGTTGCAGTGTACAGCAGCACTAACTAACTCTGGGAATGTCAATAAAATCAAACAAACAAAGGCAATGATCACAGTCATACATTGGCTTATTTGCAGTGGTTTGTCCTTTAAAAGTTGCAGTGTACTGCAGCACAGCTTGCATGGTGCCGCAGAAATCTATGGCACGTTATTTAAGTGCCAACGACTGGTACCATTAATGCTAGTTAGTGCTAGTTTGACCACCAGAGAGCATCTTTGGGAAGCAGTTGATAGCATTCAATAGTGTCTGTACTAGAGAATATAATACCTTTTTTTGTACGAATATAGTATATGGGAATGATTAAGAAATGTTGCTTAATTAATTTGATTAATATTAATAATATTATAAACCCTCTGGGTTTCCATTAGGATGGAGCGGAAAATATGGCGCTGTACAACTTGACGGTCGGGAGTAGGCTACAGTAATGGGCTATTTAGCTAAAATAATCCCTGTGTCGTGCGGGCACACGGGAGACTGGGGTTCAGTAGGCTGTCCTTGTAAATAAGAATTTGTTCTTAACCTCTCTGAGCACGGAACCCGGTAGCGGGCTGAAATTCCACAACATATGGTGATTGCTACATAAATAGTCATATTAAACATTCATGAAAATACAAGTGTCTCACATGTATCGAAAGCCTGCGAAAGAATACGATGCGATTATCTAGAGCCCCATTTTTATAGAGCTCCATAAAAAAACAATTTCAACCAGCACAGGCGTAACAAAATCACAAACTGCATTAAAATAAATAGTTTACCTTTGACGATCTTCGTCTGTTTGCAATCCCAATACTCATTGTTACACAACGAAAGATCTTTTGTTTGATAAAATCCGTCTTTATAGCCTAACTCGAAACATTTTGTGAACCGCTTGTGTCGTGAATTCCGTCTCATTCCATTTTCGATGACACAATCCAGGTAAATAACCCACACAGAACGTGACTTTTCCAGTCATGGTTTCATTGCAATCAACTGGTTTGTTTGTAACACAACCAAACCTGATGGGTCATTTCGCGGGACGTATTGATTGGAAGAAACCGATTTGAAGACAACAAGTAATGACATCACTGTGCACCAATGATATGACCACTGTTTCGTTGATTGACTGTATTTTAACCCAAAGACCACTGATCGTCTTGAAATCTAGCTGGGTAGATAGCCAATGAGCTGCGGTAAGCGGCAATATGCAATGGTTGTGTGTTGGAAGACCAACCCATGTTGTAAACTCCAGCGTAAAGAGTCATTTGCCATTGAAGTTTTATTCCGGAAGGAGCTACGCATTTTACGCACAGCGTTGTTTTGGTAAACGCGCAGATTCAGCTGTTTATATATCAATCACTATGGCGACTAAGTCAGGGAAAGCTAAGTCTAAGTCTAGATATACAGATGTACACACAATTTTTGAAGAAATTGATCAGAAAAGTGAGACAGAGATTGTTGTAGGAAGATTCATTTAGCGATTCCCAAGTGGAGGAATATATTTTGAACGGAGAGGACACCGTTGTAGCCACTGTGTATAATCTGTAACGTGCCTGCAGAAGAGGAACAATGTCACCGTTTTGGACTGGTAAATTCTTCTCATGCTAATGCAGTTGTTTGAAATTAAAAACATAAAATATTAGTGATTTTTTTGTAATTTTAGAAGCAATATATAAAAATGTAATGTAATGAAATGATGTAATGAAAAGTGATGAAATGTGTCTGCCGCCCCACCCCAACCCACATGAAATAGCCCATTTGAGGCTGTTGAGGGGAGGGCAGGCCCACAACAATGGCCAAAGTGAAATGGAGACAGTAGATACAGCTGGTCTTTTAATATAATAAAGACAGTAGATCTAGCTGGTCTGTCATAATATAATAGAGACCGTAGATCTAGATGAAATGTCATAATATAAAAGAGACAGTAGATGTAGCAGGTCTATAATAATATATTCAACCTTCTGTTCCCTGTATGAATATCTGTTAATTATACCTCAGCAGCACAATATTGTGTAGAGCTTTGGAAAAGTGGGTGATGTTAGATCCTTCCTGTTTGGCCCTGTCCGAGGGTCTCATCGGATAGGGCCACAGTGTCTCCTGACCCCTCCAGTCTCAGCCTCCAGTATTTATGCTGCAGTAGTTTATGTGTCGGGGTGCTAGGGTCAGTTTGTTATATCTGGAGTACTTCTGTCTTATCCGGTGTCCTGTGTGAATTTAAGTATGCTCTCTCTAATTCGCTCTTTCTCTCTCTTGGAGGACCTGAGCCCTAGGACCATGCGTCAGGACTACCTGGCATGAAGACTCCTTGCTGTCCCCAGTCCACCTGGCCTTGCTGCTGTTCCAGTTTCAACTGTTCTGCCTGCTGCTATGGAACCCTAAACTGTTAATATTTACTCGAGGTGCTGTCGGCCATGTTCTGTTATAATCTCCACCCCGCACAGCCAGGACAGGACTGGCCACCCCTCATAGCCTGGTTCCTCTCTAGGTTTCTTCCTAGGTTTTGGCCTTTCTAGAGTTTTTCCTAGCCAGCGTGCTTCTATACCTGCATTGCATGCCGGTTGGGGTTTTAGGCTGGGTTTCTGTACAGCACTTTGAGATATTAGCTGATGTATGAAGGGCTATATCAATACATATGATTTGATAGAGGACTGAGGGTCTTCCAAATATTGAAAGTGTGTAAATAGTTACCCATGTTTGTAATTTTATATATTTTTTTTCTTCATATTTTTCTTTCCATTTTTTTGGGGGGGGGTGTGTGTTAGAATACCATTTTGGCATTTTGTATATAGTTATTTGTTTCAAAATGTATACCTTCACCAATTTGGCCACTTGGGTACATTTGGGCTACTTGCGTGTGACACCTGGGTGACTTCATGATAAATGTCATGTAGCACACTCATTTTGGAAGTCATCATTCTGAAACTTTGCACAAATACTCTTGCCCTCTTATATTTTTCACTGAAATTGGCCCCATCATCCTACCCGAATGTTGGTTCTCTTGTTCATTTTAAAGATGATACAACAATAAAAATAAAAAAACATGTTTTTTTCATTGTATTATCTAAACCAGATCTATTGTGTTATATTCTCCTACATTCAATTCACATTTACACAAACTTCAGAGTGTTTTCTTTCAAATAGTACCAAGAATATGCATATCCTTGCTTCTGTGCCAGAACTACAGGCAGTTAGATTTGGGTATGTCTTCAGGCGGAAATTGAAAAAAGTAGGGGGGGTTTAAGAGGTTTAACAGCACATTACTCAACACTAGTGAGACTCATGTCGCCTACGTAAGGCTACAGTATATCGAAAAATATGACGTGACTCTCCGCCAATAATTACATAGAGGATTGGAGGATTCTAAATTAAAACCAGAAGCCACCTCGTGGGTCTCCCGGTGGCAGCCGGCACAGGTATCTAACCTGCATCTGTAGCAATGTGTTTTGCACTGTGGGAGCCCCCATCCACAAAGTATCAAAAATACAGAGAGGTGTTGGTAAAGGTATATCCTGTCCTGCTCATAGTCCATAATGGGCTATTATAATACTGTACATGGTGTCCAGGTCAGGATAAATAAAACATTTCTTTATTAAACCCTATCAGAAAGAATGTTGGTACTTATTTATTTTGATCCAAGACCATGAATGAGTGTCACTCAGCATTACATAGGTGCCGAGGCTATATGACAGTCATTAATTTGATAATATATAACGCTATTTGAGATTTTGTTTGTTTTATAAAACAAAGAGAACAAAAGTAATCCGAATAAAGGACAAAATAATATATTTTTGTTTTTAGAGTGAGAGAAATGCTGGGCCAATTGTGCGCCGCCCAAAATGCCAAAATATAGCCCTGCTAATAGCCATAATGACACTATACAAGTATTTTCCAGTAAGCAACAATGTTTACCTTCATTACCTTCATTAGACAGTTTTGTTCCAATATTTCTGCAATTCAGTGATCTTTATTCCCTTAGTAATTCACTATGGATCCATAACTAAACAAAACAAATATTAAATCAGCATTTAGCATGTATTTTCATCATTATTTATTTATTAACGAAATCATAAAGATGCTGATGAAGAAATACAGTAGTGTACAGTTTATGCTTTTACATTTGGATAATAAAGCATTTTGAAGATATAACCCCCCCTGCATTTGTTTATCAGGCTATAGCAGAACAGCATGATGGTCCAGACGGCCCTTGCTGTGCCTGGTGAGCAGTTGTGCCGGGTTATGTTGTCAGAAGAGGAATGGAAATGTCACAGAATGGAACAGACAACTTGATGAACCCGCCAGGTATGTTGACTCCGCTGGTCGGAGGTGGAGTTCCAGAGCTCACAGGTGTACCTGACACACCGGCACGGGTAAGGATTGTGACTCCATCTCTTTTCAACGCGTCATTCTCCACCTGACTCTCCGCCAATGCCGCCTGGTTCTAGACCAATGCATCAACTGTCACCCGTATCTCTGCCCTCCGATATAGTTTCTCTTTCTGCTGGTCTGCCTTCAATGACTCAATCTCAGTCTTCAATGTTTGAATCTGATCCATATGCACCTTCATCATATGAGCAGAATGGTACAGCCCTGAGCCCCCATCGATTACAGTGGCCTATGATAGAAACGGTAGATCGAATAAGAATTCAAAGTGACTCCAACACACAAATGCTTTGTTCACATTAAGAATCTAGTAAAACTAACCGCTTTCTTGACAACCATGTGTTTTTTCGGTGAGGCCCATTGTCCAGCCCTTTGTCCACTGATCTCCACGGATGGTTGTAGGCATGTTTGTATACTCTGGAAAAAAAAGCATTCATGTTTTTATTACACAAGATTTTTTAAATGTTTTTATTTATTTAATTATCAATTTTATTCTAAAGTACACCTACACATTGATAGGCAATACAAATAAATATAAGAAATACCTTTAGTTTTGGTGATCCTCTCAAGCTCCGGCTAATTTTCAAGTCCTCTTGTGGTTACGGTCCAAACCCTGGAACGGGTAGCACCATAGAAAGAAGCTGGCTTGATGAAAACAATGTCCATTTCGTCTGTTCTCTTTGGTCACAATGTCATTTTTTGCAGGTAGGGGGATGTTCACACCTACAGTAGCCGGGATATGAAGAGTCTATTGTCCTGCTAATCGGGCTACAAGTGTTTGAAAATCTGTTTTCAAAATGCCACCAGCTGTCCATCACTACTGTAAATAAAAACACAGCATCTTGTTTACATTCTTTATTGTAACCCCAATGTCACAAATAATTTGTATCTGACTTTCCAATTACCTTTGAGTTTGGGATATACAAATGTGTGCTTTTCATGTCATTTTTTGTTAAATCCAGTTCGGATTTAAGTATAACTTCTGAGTGACACCTTTAGTGAGAGGTCTAATGCCTTAATATTTAATAACAATCTGCCCTCCCAATTCATATCTAAAAGGGGGCATTTTTCCCACTGTTATTAGTTACATTGTTTTAGTTTGAACGTGCAGACTGGCACTAAGAACAGAAGGAATGTTTGCCTAGTCAGCGCCATGATTAGTGCAATGCTCCTTAAAAATGGTTGCTCTGTTCTACCCAGTGGGGCGGGGTGGGATTCGAACCCCCTTCCCCCCTTCCCCATGGGCTAGGTCCGTCTTCTGTGCACGAATCTGCGGGCCATCCCAATGCCCCTTGCATTGAACCTTTTGCAGCCACCGCTGTTTCAGTGGATACAGCTGGAGAACTGCAAGGCAATCCCATTGTGCACCACTTGGGAGCCATGACCAAAATATATTGTCCTGCTAATAACAGGGTTAATAATATATCTGTGAAAATGTCCACAGGGCTTTTATATAATTCTAAATTAATAATAACAAATTGCTTTGTTTAAAAAAAAAAGAGTTTATTTAGTTTTCAAATAAGTAAAATTCGTGAGGAAAAAGGCTATTTTTGAACATGGGGTGAGACATTGTTACTAATTTGTAACTAAAGCCAGTTTGTTATTTAGAATATTTTATTTCTGTTTTTAGAGGGAGAGAAACCAAAAACCTAGTGTCATCTCATGGGTCTTACAGTCAAGGCCGGCACGGGTATTGAACCAGGATCTGTAGCACCATTGAGTACTTTCACCATTTATAAGTAGTCAACTGGCTGGGACTTACTAAGGGTTAAGGAAAGATCACAATCATATCCAGATCATCAGGAGAAATTAGCCAATGAATTATACTCTTGAACAAATATTCCATAACTTCAGCTGGCAGTAAATCACCAACCTTGTCTTTATTCCTGTTCAGACAACACCCTCCAGGTGGCAGGATGCACCCTTTCAGTTTGTTTACAGACTCAGAAGTAGTTAACTTGTTATGGCTTGGGGGCAGTATTTCGACATCTGTATGAGAAGCGTTCCCAAAGTAAACTGCCTGTTACTCAGGCCCAGAAGCTAGGATATGCATATAATAGAATAGATAGAAAACTCTAAAGTTTCCAAAACTGTTAAAATAATGTATGCGAGTATAACAGAACTGATATGGCAGGCAAAAACCTGAGGAAAATCCATCCAGGAAGTGGGATATTTTTGATGTGTGTAGTTTTCAATGGAATGCCTAGACAGTACCCAGATTACAGTTCCTATGGCTTCCACTAGACGTCAGTCTTTAGACATTGTTTCAGGCTTGTTTTCTGAAAAATTAGGAGGAATGAGACCATTTCGTAAATGGACTGTAGAATGAACCAGAGCTGGTTTGAGCGTGTGACTGAAAATGTTTGTATGCTTTTATAAGCGGGGCACTGTCCTCAGATAATCCCATGGTATGCTTTCGCCGTAAAGCATTTTTTAAATCTGACACAGCGGCTGGATTAACAAAAAGTTAATCTTTAAGCAGATGTATAATACTTGTATCTTTTACGAATGTTTATTATGATCATTTCTGCATTTTGAATTTGGCGCTCTGCAATTTCACCAGATGTTGTCAAGGTGGGTCGCTAGCGGATAGCCTGCGCCAGAGAAGTTAACTACCAGCATTCAGAAATTGTTTTCCGGACTGGTCACTGGTTGTCAATAATACTGCATCCCTGTACTTTCACATGAGATCCTACGGTTCAGTTGAGCTCATTCATGTGGGTTGCCTCCCACATTTACAATGTTCTGGCACGTCTGCACACAATACTAGAATCGGTTGGGTTCCAAAATTTGGCAGAAATGGGACACGCAGGAAACCCATCCAGAGCCTTATCCGTTTGTGTTCTGGTGTAAAACATCCCCCCCCCCCCCCAGACACAAAATTGGCAGCTAGCTAGATGGAGCTCGAGGAGAACATTTTCAATTAATGTATTTCTTAAGTAAGTAGTTTGCATGCGCCAATACAGCTAATGTTAGCATTACAAGCACATAACCACTGACTCGCTATGGCTATAATTAGCCTAGCTATCTGCTTCCACATTGTGTGCGCCTCTGTCAACTTTCTGAGGGGATTATTTTTCAGGAGCACAATTCTTGCTTGCATTTTAGTAAGACCCACATACCCAAACTTTTGATTCATTGGAGAGCACCATTTTCACCCCTTTTTGAAGTGACCATCTATTTATGTACTAGTAAAGAGGTGTGTGTGTGCTTGCACATACCTCTCTGCAGGGGTAGGCTCCCTGGCTTTGCAGTACAGAAGTCATTGATACACACATACAGTTTATCCTCTGGTTTGGTGCTGGGGATGGTGACTGATTCCACAAAAGTGCTGGGAAACTGGCCTGGAGGGAGATGGAGCAAAAAACTGAGATGAGAAAGAGGAGGAAGAAAAGACAAGTCATCGGAGAAAAGGAGAGATCAGTGACGCGATTCTTTAATCTGGGCAGAGATCATTTGTGACCTCTAATCTCAAACCCTGACCCGCACCTGTGACTCCATCCTTGTTTCCGAGCAACCAGAACTCATCCACCACATTGAGCACCTCGATGACATCACCAGTGAAGAGGGGCAGCTCCTCAGAGACGCTGGGCAGGAACTCAAACACGGCACGGACCACCGAACCCGGCTCCATCACTCATCGCCTGAACAGAGAGAGAATGATGAATAGTAATCAGCCATGTATTTGTTTCAAGCATATTTGACCATGCGATGACACTGACACTGTCATTTATAGCAACAACTTAGGCAATATCTGCAGGGGGAAAAGAGGGGCTGAATGACCAAACTGGAAGCTGAGGATGATTATGCACTAACTAAGTTGCAAAGAGCATCTGCTATAGGACTCAAATGTAAAAATGGCCATGATGAGGGACAAGTTGGAAATTTAAGCCAGACCACCAGGGTTCTCATCCTTACTCTTGAAATACGTGCTCATGGATCTTTAATGACAATAGAGCAAGAACCTGTTTGGATTAAGCGGGCGTCGTGTCAAGAAGCAGTGAGGCTTGGCTGGGTTGTGTTTCAGAGGACGTACGGCTCTCAACCTTCGCCTCTGAGTCCGTACAGGAGTTGCAGCGATGGGACAAAAATAAATACCAATTGGATACCACGAAATTGGGGAGAAAAAAGGGGTAAATATATATTAAAAGTAAATAGTTAGTATTTTTTTTTAAATAATATGTAACAATAACATAACGAGGCTATATACAACGGGTATAAAGGTTAGTCGAGGTCATTTGTCCATGTCGGTAGGGGTAAAATGACTATGCATAGATAATAAAACAGCAGTGTAAAAACAAAGGGGGTGGGGGTGTCAATGTAAATAGCCCGGGTGGCCATTTAATTAATTGTTCAGCAGTCTTATGCCTTGGTAGTAGAAGCTGTTACGGAGCCTTTTGGAACTAGACTTGGCGACACAAAGCTCCACTTCAGCCCCGTTGATGTAAATGGGGGCCTGTTTGGCCCTCCTTTTCCTGTCGTCCACGATCAGCTCCTTTGTCTTGCTCACATTGAAGGAGAGGTTGTTGTCCTGGCAACACACTGCCAGTTCTCTGACCTCCTTCCTAAAGGCTCATCATTGTCGGTGATCAGGCCTATCACTGTTGTGTCGTCAGCAAACTTAATGATGGTGTTGGACTTGGCCACGCAGTTGTGTGAACAGGGAGTACAGGAGGGGACTAAGCATACACCCCTGAGGGGCCCCAGTGTTGAGGATCAGAGTGACAAATGTGTTGTTGCCTACCCTTACTACTAGTGGGTGGTCCATTAGTCCCAGGATTCTTAGCTTACTGATGAGCTTTGTGGGCACTATGGTGTTGAACGCTGAGCTGTAGTCAATGAACAGCATTCTCACGTACAGTGGCTTGAGAAACTTTTCACCCCCTTGGCATTTTTTCTATTTTGTTGCCTTACAACCTGGAATTGAAATGTATTTTTGGGGGGTTTGTATAATTTGAATAGTTATTGTGAAACAAACAAGAAATACTTCCCTGTATTTAGCGCCACCCATCATTCTTTCAATTCTGACCAGTTTCCCAGTCCCTGCCGATGAATAACATTGTTAAAAATGGTTAACTCAGGGTGATGAGAGGTGTTGGGTTTGTGCCAGACAGTGTTTTCCTTGATGTCCAAAAAACCTCAATTTTAGTCTCATCTGACCAGAGTACCTTCTTCCATATGTTTGGAGAGTCTCCCATGACTTTTGGTGAACACCAAACATGTTTCTTTATTTTTTTCTGAACATGAAAAGTTAAAACAAATTAGGCACTCTTGATAGACAATTTTGAACAGAAATACAATGGTTCATTGAATCAGTCTCAAATTTTGCAAATATACACAATATCAAAATTACACCTGGGCTGGAATAATACAATATTGCCTCTCTTGTATGTCTTAAAATGGTACAACCAAAAAAAGTTTTTGTATTATCTTTTACCAGATCGAATGCGTTATATTCTCCTACATTCTTTTCAGATTTCCACAAACTTCAATGTGTTTCCTTTCAAATGGTACCAAGAAAATGCATATCCTTGCTTCAGGGCCTGAGGTACAGGCAGTTAGATTTGGGTATGTCATTTTAGACGAAAATTGAAGGGGCCTTTCCTTAAGGAGGTCTTAAGAGCAGTTGGAGGCCACGGAAGGAGTGTTGTATGGCATTGAAGCTTGTTTGGTTAGTTAGCACAGTGTCCAAGGAAGGGCCAGAAGTATACAGAATGGTGTCGTCTGCGTAGAGGTGGATCAGGGAATCGCCCGAAGCAAGAGCGAAATCATTGATATATACAGAGAAAAGAGTCGGCCCGAGAATTGAACCCTGTGGTACCCCATAGAGACTGCGGTCCGGACAACATGCCAATGCCACTGGGGTCTGACAACTTGAATGGAAAATTACTGAGGATAATAGCGGACGATATTTCCAATCCTATTTCCCATATCTTCAATTAAAGCCTTCTAGAAAATAGTGCCCTCAGGCTTGGAGGGAAGCAAAAGTTTAAAAAATGGTGTTTGACCAGATACAATGCTATTTTACAGTTTACATAAATTGACAAGAGACATTCAGCACCCTTATAGGCAAGGACAGCACTTACACAAATGTCCGATTGGCTGAAAAAAACATCATAAACGATTGTGGGGGCTGTTTTTGTTAGACTTCAGTGTGGATTTTGACATTATCAATCATCTTCTGCTGTTGGAAAAACTGATGTGTTATGGCTTTCTGACCATAATTCTATCTTTCTGATTCCTGTGACTCGCTCAATACGGAAGTTGTCAGATGACACGGATGCTACGTTACAGGACTGTTTTGCTAGCACAGACTGGAATACGTCCCAGGATTCATCCAATGGCATTAAGGAGTATACCACCTCAGTCAACGGTTCATCAATGAGTGCATCGACAACGTCATCCCCACAGTGATCGTGCGTACATATCCCAACCAGAAGCCATGGTTTACAGGCAACATCCGCACCGAGTTAAAGGCTAGAGCTGCCGCTTTCAAGGAGCGGGACACTAATCCAGACGCTTATAAGAAATCCCGCTATGCCCTCAGACTAACATACACACAGGCAAAGCATCAATACAGGACTAAGATTGAATCCTCCGACACCGGTTATGACACTCGTCGGATGTGGAAGGCCTTGCAAACGATTATGGACTTAAGGGAAACCCAGCCGCGTCTGTCCAGTGACGCAAGCCTACCAGACGAGCTAAATGCCTTTTATTATTGCATCAAGGCAAGCAACACTGAAGCATGCATGAGAGCACCAGCTGTTCCGGACGACTGTGTGATCACGCTCTCCGTAGACAATGTGAGCCAGACCTTTTTAAACAGGTCAAAATTCACAAGGCCACTGGGCCAGACGGATTACCAGGATGTGTACTCATAGCATGCGCGGACTAACTGGCAAGTGTCTTCACTGACATTTTAGACCTCTCCCTGACCGAGTCTGTAATACCAACATGTTTCAAGCAGACCACCATAGTCCCTGTGCCCAAGAAAGTGATGGTTACCTGCCTAAGTGACTACTGCACCGTAGCACTCACGTCGGTAGCCTTGACTCACATCAACATCATCCCAGAAACCCTAGACCAATTCCAATTCGGAGACTGCACCAACAGATCCACAGATGAAGCAATCACACTGCGCACTGCCCTTTCCCACTTGGACGTGCGTGCATATGTATTCATCCCTTTGCTATGAAGCCCCTAAATAAAATCTGTTGCAACCAATTACCTTCAGAAGTCACATAATAAGTTAGATTGCACACAGGTGGACATTAATTAAACGCTAGTAAAACCAAATGCATGCTTTTCACCCGATCGCTGCCCGCACTCGCCCACCCGACTAGCATCACCACCCTGGACGGTTCTGACCTAGAATATGTGGACAACTATAAATACCTAGGTGTCTGGCTAGACGGTAAACTCTCCTTCCAAACTCATATTAAACATCTCCAATCCAAAATCAAATCTAGAATCAGCTTTCTATTTCGCAACAAAGCCTCCTTCACTCACGCCGCCAAACTTACCCTCGTCAACCTGACTCCTGCCGATCCTCGACCTGAGTGATGTCATCTACAAAATAGCTTCCAATACACTACTCAGCAACCTGGATGCAGTCTATCACAGTGCCATCTGTTTTGTTACCAAATCACCTACCACCCACCACTGACCTGCATGCTCCCCAAAGCCAACACCTCATTTGGCCACCTTTCCTTCCAGTTCTCTGCTGCCAGTGACGGGAACGAATTGCAAAAAAATATTTATATATATATTAAAAATAAATAAATAATTCGCTGAAGCTGGAGACTTAAATGTCCCTCACCAACTTTAAACATCAGCTATCTGAGCAGCTAACCGATCGCTGCAGCTGTACATAGTCCATCTGTAAATAGCCTACCCAATCTACCCAACTCATCCCCATACTGTTTTTATTTACCCTTCTGCTCTTTTGCACACCAGTATTTCTACTTGCACATTATCATCTGCTCAGTTATTACTCCAGTGTTAATCTGCTACATTTTAATTATTTACTACTATGGCCTATTTATTGCCTAACTCCTCCTGCCTTTTGCACACACTGTATATAGACTTTCTGTGTCATTGACTTGTTTGTATTATTGGCTTGTTTATTGTTTACTCCATGTGTAACTGTGTTGTTGTCTGTGTCACACTGCCTTGCTTTATCTTGGCCAGATCTCAGTTGTAAAGATAACTTGTTCTCAACTAGCCTTCCTGGTTAAATAAAGGTGAAATAAAAATATTAAAATTTAAAATAAAAATACAAAATTACACTTCATGTCTTTCATAATATGGTCAGATATGCACTACCGGTCACAAGTTTTAGAACACCTATTCATTTAGGTTTTTTTTCTTTTTTTACAATTTTCTACATTGTAGAATAATAGTGAAGATATCAAAACTACGAAATAACACATATGGAATCAAGTAGTAACCAACAATCAGTTGTGTTGTGACAAGGTAGGGGTGGTATACAGAAGATAGCCCTAGACCAAGTCCATATTATGGCAAGAACAGCTCAAAATGAGAGAAAAACGACAGTCCATCATTACTTTAAGACATGAAGGTCAGTCAATGCAGAACATTTCAAGAACTTTCAAAGTTTCTTCAAGTGCAGTCGCAAAAACCATCAAGCGCTATGATGAAACTGGTTCATGAGGAAGACCCAGAGTTGCCTTTGCTGCAGAGGATTAGTTACCAGCCTCATATTTCAGCGCAAATAAATGCTTCACAGTTCAAGTAACAGACGCATCAATTGTTCAGAGTAGACTATGTGAATCAGGCCTTCATGTTAGAATTGCTGCAAAGAAACCACTACTAAAGGACAACAATAAGAAGAGACTTGCTTGGGCCAAGAGGAACAAGCAATGGACAGTAGACTGGTGGAAATCTATCCTTTGGTCTGGTAAATCCAAATGAGAGATTCTTGGTTCCAACCACCATGTCTTTGTGAGATGCAGAATGTGTGAACGGATGACCTCAGAGTGTGTGGTTCCCACCGTGAAGCACGGAGGAGGTGTGATGGTGCTTTACTGGTGATACTGTCAGTGATCTATTTAGAATTCAAGGCACTTAACCAGCATGGCTACCACAGCATTCTGCAGCCATACGCCATCCCATCTTGTTTGCGCTTAGTGGATTGAATGGAAGCAAGTCACTGCAGCAATATTCCAACATCTAGCAGAAAGCCTTCCCAGAAGAGAGGAGGCTGTTAAAGCAGCAATGTTCCAACATCTAGTGGAAAGCCTTCCCAGAAGAGCGGAGGTTGTTAAAGCAGCAAAAGGGGGAACAACTCCATATTAAATCCCATGATTCTGGAATGAGATATTCGACAAGCAGGTGTCCACATACTTTTGTTCATGTTGTGTATAATAACCATCATATTGAAGTAAACTTGGAGTTAAGCGATGATATCGTATATGGTCCTCCCACTACGACAACTCGGGAAACTATGCAGTTTATTAGGCTATACATTAAATCAATTATGAACTTTACATGGTGGTGAAAATGCACGGTGATCTTGACGCTCATTTACAATAAATATCGAGGGTCTGATTCTGATGATCGATGCTTGACTGCCATTTAAAAATGTAAAAGTATTCTCTTATCCATAATAATCTCATGTAGACTAGCCTACCTGCACTGTATCTGCGAGCTGTTGGCAGACATGCCAAGACCAGAGTAGGCACATTTACTATTTAAATACAACAGTTTGTGATAAAAATCGATAGAATTGAAAACACCTTGAACTTTATATTTTTATTCGGTACATGGAAACTTAAGTGAAAAAGTACATTATGTGTGCCCACTACAACACACAATCAATTGCCTCTTAATTGGTTGACAATGTCATTGGATATATGTGCCATTTTCACATATGTTGATGTTGGGGTGGTGCTGGAGATGATGAATAATGAAGTAGAAATCTTTTGAAACTTCCCTTTAAAACGTCATCAATGCCTTCTGTACTTAATGCCAAGGGTCTTCTGTACTCTGTAATTACAGGTTTCACATACTGTGGTATACTAATAGGAGAGTGAATAAAAGTGTAGTCTGAGTAGTTATTTCTGATGAAATGTGTGATCTGCCTGCCACACAATACAAAGTTGAGTTTGATATAGTAGTTTATCAACGTAATCAGAACAATTATTTTTCTAAAATTCTCCCTTGGACTATATTCTGCCACAAAAATACTTTTAAAAGAGCTAAAGCAAGTCCTAACATTTTTCTAAAAATAGAACATGACCAAGTATTAACTAGATGTACATTTATGTACCTAAAATGATCTGACAAATGCAAAATCAGAAAGCATGTCAGAGCACATGTCTAGCCATGCAATAGGAGCTCATTTGACAACTGCTGCTCAGACATAACTCCCTATCACGGGCTGAAATACAAGTTGGGGGGGAAAAAGGACAAATGTCCTGTTAATATCTAGAATGATCCACTGGCATACCCATTTGGCACATTGCTTTTAACTGAATACATTGTAGTGGATGCAGCACCCTGGAGGGCTGCATTGGCCTGAAGTACAATGAGCAGTCAGTAAACAACCTATTGGGAAAAAAAAGGCTACAACTGCACCATGACCAGTCTAGAGGGTTCTACCGCTTGGTGTGTGTGTTGCTATTGTTCTGTTGGGAGAGGGGGCGGCAGAGGCTTCATTGTTGGCATGAGATGGACCCAATTCAATAAATAACGTGGCCAGTCAGCAGATAAGCTGCCACCCACACTCCAGCTCATCAATTAGACAAACACACATGCCTCAGCAACTACAACCTCTCCCAGAGTTTCATCTCTTGAACTTGCAATATAAAATATTACACAAACAAAGTACTTGGCAGGTAAGTACTTGTGTTGCCCTTTCAATGTGGCCTTTGCATTACACTATGATGTCTTGACATTCTTTTGGATTCAGGATAAAATGTTACTTACATTTTCATGTGTCCTTATTGATCCGCTGACTTTGAACAAAATTTGATGTCACCTAAACTCCCTTAAAGCCAGACTCCGCAACGTAATTGAAACATCAAACTGTCGTGGCCGCTGGGCCAGCCACCCTTTTATCCATAGCAACAATTTACGGCTATCAACGTTAACAGCAGAAAAATGTCATTCTAATTTACATAGACAACAAATACTGTGGTGCAACGATAGCGCAGTTATCTGCTTGATCTCTCGCAGTGCAAACAGAAAAAGTCGACCCTCAGCAACTAGCCTACAGAGCAGATTTGTATTATGAAATAAATCGCCATCAAAAGGTTGCAATAGTAAACTCGACATCAACGAGGAAAACAATTTGTATGTATTAGGGATCCAAACACACCAAAGCACCCACATTCCAAATAAAAACAGTGAACTATGTTTGTACTGAATGAGCTAAAGATAACAGTACATTATACAACATCCCTAAACCAGCACATATCCACAAGAGAGGTGGTTCAATACCACCATACAACATTATCACAACTTGTGCGTAGGAATGGGTCTGTACCTTTGTGTGTGTGCCTCTTCACAGTCCCCATTGTTCCATAAGGTGTATATTTACCTGCTTTTTAAAACTGATTCTACTTCAAGATGTTGAATATACAGTAGTTCCATGTAGTCATGGCTCTGTGTAGTACTGTGCGTCTCCCATAGTCTGTTCTAGACTTGGGGACTGTGAAGAGACCTCTGGTGGCATGTCTTGTGGGGTATGCATGGGTGTCTGAGTTATGTGCTAGTATTTTAAAAACAGACAGCTCGGTACATTCAGCTCTTACAAAAACAAGTAATGATGAAGTCAATCTCTCTTCCACTTTGAGCCATGAAAGATTGACATGCATGTCATTAATGTTAGCTCTCCATGTACTTCTAAGGGCCAGCCATGCTGCCCTGCTCTGATCCAACTGCAATTTTCCCAAGTCCCTTTTTGTGGCACCTGATCACACGACTGAACAGTAGTCTATCTGCAACAAAAATCAGGGCCTGTAGGACCTGCCTTGTTGATAGTGTTGTTAAGAAGTAGCGCTAAGAAGTAGCGCTTTATTATGGACAGACTTCTCATCTTAGCTACTGTTGTATCAATATGTTTTGACCATGACCATTTACAATCCAGGGTTACTCCAAGCAGTTTAGTCACCTCAACTTGCTCAATGTCCACATTATTTATTACAAGATTTAGTTGATGTTTTAGGGTTTAGTAAATTATTTGTCCCAAATACAATGCTTTTAGTTCTAGAAATATTTAGGACTAACTTATTCCTTGCCACCCACTCTGAAATGAACTGCAGCTCTATAAGTGTTCAGTCGCTGTAGTAGCCGACATCTATAGTGTTGAGTCATCCACATACATAGACACTCTGGCTTTACTTAATGTCATCAGTAAAGATTGAAAAAGTAAGGGGCCTAGACAGCTGCCCTGGGTAATTCCTGATTCTACCTGGATTATGAAGGAGAGGCTTCCATTAAAGAACACACTCTGTGTTCTGTTAGACAAGTAACTCTTTATCCACAATATAGCAGGGGGTGTAAAGCCATAAAACACATGTTTTTCCTGCAGCAGACTGTGATCAATAATGTCAAAAGCTGCACTGAAATCTAACAAGACAGCCCCCACAATAATTGTATCATCAATTTCTCTCAGCCAATTATAAGCCATTTGTGCTGTGCTTGTTGAGTATCCTTCCCTATAAGCATGCTGAAAGTCTATTGTCAATTTGATTACTGTGAAATAACATTGCATCTTGTCAAACTATTTTTTCTAGAAGTTTACTAAGGGTTGGTAACAGGCTGGTTGTTTGGATAATTGAGACAGTAAAGGTTGCTTTACTATTCTTGGGTAGCGGAATAACTTCTCTCCAGGCCTGAGGGAACACACTTTCTAGTAGGCTTAAATTGAAGATGTGGCAATATCGTCTGCTATTATCCTCATTCATTTTCCTACCAGATTGTCAGACCCAGGTGACTTGTCAAAGTTGATAGACAATCATTTTTTCACCTCTTCCACACTGACTTTACGGAATTCAAAAGTACAATTCATGTCTTTCATCATTTGGTCAGATATACTTGGATGTGTAGTATCAGCGTTTGTTGCTGGTATGTCATCCCCAAGTTTGCTAAGTGTACTTGTCTTGCCAATGAAAAAGTCTGGAATGATGGAGCCGAGATTTCTTTTTCCCAAAAATGTTATTAAACATGTTTGGGCATAGTTTGTTTTTATTTAGTAACAAGATTTCTTAATTTGCAGTATGTTTGCCAATCAGTTGGGCTGCCAGTCTTATTTGCCATACCTTTTGCCTCATCCCTCTCAACCATACACATTTTAAATTCCTCATCAACCCAAGGGGATTTAACAGTTTTAACAGTCATTTTCTTAATGGGTGCGTGTTTATTAGTAACTGGAATAAGTAGTTTCATAAATGTGTCAAGTGCAGCATCTGGTTGCTCTTCATTACACACCACAGACCAACAAATATTCTTTACATAATCAACCTGTGAATCACTACAAAACGTATTGTTTTTGACCTCTCATACACTATATTAGGGCCATCCTTTGGAACTTTGGTTTTCCTAGATATGGCTATTATACTGTGATCACTAGATCCTATGGATTTGGATGCTGCTTTAAAGCAAACTTCTGCAGCATTAGTAAAGATGTGATCAATACACGTTGATGATTTAATTCCTGTGCTATTTATAAATACCCAGGTAGGTTGACTGATTACCTGCAACCTGGTTGATGATGAAAGCCAGTCAAAATTTGTATCACCCAGAAAATATACTTTGCTCTTGATCACATTCTTTATGAAGCATTTCACAGATATTATGCAAATACTGACTGTTAGCACTCTCTAGCAGCTTCCCACAATAATGGGCTAAAGGTGAGGCAGATGAACCTGTAGCCATATTACTTCAAAAGTATTTAACATAATATATTCTAAGCTTTACAGGAATGTGGACGTACAGCCCAGTACATCCCTGGGGCCAAGCTTCCTGCAATCCTGACCTATATAATAGGCGGTGTCAGAGGAAAGCCCATAAAATTGTCAGAGACTCCAGTCACCCAAGTCATAGACTTTTCTACACTTACGCACGATAGCGGAGTGCCAAGTCTAGGACCAAAATGCTCCTTAACAGCACCTACCCCAAGCCATAAGACTGTTGAACAATTAATCAAATGGCCACCAGACTATTACATTGACCCTCCTCCCCTCCATTTGTTTTGTACACTGCTGCTACTCGCTGTTTATTATCTAAGCATAGTCACTTCACCCCTACCTACATGTACAAATTACCTCTAACTTGTACCCCCACACACTGACTCAGTACCTGTAACCCCTGTATATAGCCTTGTTATTGTTACTTTTTTTTATTACTTTAGTTTATTTGGTAAATATTTTCTTAACTCTTCTTGAACTGCACTGTTGGCTAAGGGCTGGTAAGTAAACATTTCACGATAAGGTCTACACTTGCTGTATTTGGCGCATGTGACAAATAAAGTTTGATTTGGTGTCCTTGATCTTTTTGGCCTGCCTGTGACATCGGGAGGTGTTCTTAATGGTTTGTTCCCTCAGTTGACGTGTAGAGATTCTCACCTCAATAACTGTCCCTTTATACTCTGCCTCTATATTTTATCCGTTAACTTCTTCATTTTCCAACTTATTTAGTCTAAATAAAACCTTGAATTGCTTATTTGTAATAGGACAACCAAATTAATAGGATAACCAAATTGATTAAATTTGATCAATTAATTATACCAGTAATTAAATCAATAAATTATCTAGAATATCCATAAACAAGTCAGAACTAAATCCAGCATAACATCAAATCCATCGAGCGGATATAGTTCTTGGGATACAGATCTGCTACAATGACACATGCAGGCAAAGGAATTCGGTTTCTCTCCATCTAGAATCCACTCCAGAAGGAAGCCCACACGGTATTGTCTGTAAGACAAAAAATATAAATGATACAGTATCTAGCTACTGCCATATATAATCAGGCATGATTAGGCACATTTATCTAAAGTAAAACCAGTTTTAGAGAGAAATATACAACAGTAAATTGTTGTATTGTTTCTCCTCCCTATTAGCCAATATTTGTTATTTATCTCTGTTGGGAATCCCATCATTCGTCATTTTGTGAGATTTAAATGCATCCACGGTCATAATCATAACCCTTGTCAATTGTTATAGCTAACTAGTAAAATTATTTACTGTTGCTGATGTTACACGTTTGCAAACGTGAGGCGTGGTGCATCGCAAGATAGCAGTTGCCTGGCTAATTAGCTAGCCAACTCCAGTCATGTGCTAACGATTGCTGGTAAACCTAGCTTTTAGTGGCTGGTTGCATCTTGCTGTTTATTAGCCATATTTACTACTAAAAATAGAATAGGTTTTACAATAGATCTCAGATTGTAAAACCGCTTCTATTTTTTGTCATTAATGTGGCTACCTGTAGTTGTTCAGCCAACTTAGCTACCTACCTACATTAGCAAACAGAAAAAATATTTGATTCCCCCCACTGTAGCACAGCATGTTAGGCATCATTATAAACTGGGTGGTTTAAACCGAGAATGCTGATTGGCATATCAGAGAGTATACCACAGGGATTAATAAACATTTGTTTTTCCCGCTCTAATTACGTTGGTAACCAGTTTATAATAGCAACAAGGCACCTCTGGGGTTGGTGGTATATGGCCAATATACCACGGCTAAGGGCTGTGTCCAGGCTTTGCAACGTGCATAACAGCCCTTAGCTGTGGTATATTGGCCATATACCACCAACCCCCGAGGTGTAGCGAAGGTTCTGGCTATATCAAACTCTGTTTCGAATCCTCTTCGCTATATTCCAGTTGAAACATGTATGTAGCTAACATACATTTACAAAAATCTAATTTGTGTTGATGATGAGCGGAATCACTAAAGACATTGAGGTCTGGTCAGTTTGGATATATTCAATCAATCCCTATCTGCTGTTCCCACATGCTTCAAGAGGGCCACCATTGTTCCTGTTCCCAAGAAAGCTAAGGTAACTGAGCTAGTCGACTACCGCCCCGTAGCACTCACTTCAGTCATCATGAAGTGCTTTGAGAGACTAGTCAAGGACCATATCACCTCCACCCTACCTGACACCCTAGACCCACTCCAATATGCTTACCACCGAAATAGGTCCACAGACGATGCAATCTCAACCACACTGCACACTGCCCTAACCCATCTGGACAAGAGGAATACCTATGTGTGAATGCTGTTCATCGACTACAGCTCGGCATTCAACACCATAGTACCCTCCAAGCTCGAGTCCCTGGGTCTCAACCCCGCCCTGTGCAAATGGGTACTGGACTTCCTGACGGGCCGCCCCCAGGTGGTGAGTGTAGGCAACAACATCTCCACCCCGCTGATCCTCAACACTGGGGCCCCACAAGGGTGCGTTCTGAGCCCTCTCCTGTACTCCCTGTTCACCCACGACTGCGTGGCCACGCACGCCTCCAACTCAATCATCAAGTTTGCGGACGACACAACAATGGTAGGCTTGATTACCAACAACGACGAGACGGCCTACAGGGAGGAGGTGAGGGTCCTCGGAGTGTGGTGTCAGGAAAATAACCTCACACTCAACGTCAGCAAAACTAAGGGAACACCCCCCTATCCACATCGACGGAACAGTAGTGGAGAGGGTAGTAAGTTTAAGTTCCTCGGCATACACATCACAGACAAACTGAATTGGTCCACTTACACAGACAGCATCGTGAAGAAGGCGCAGCAGCGCCTCTTCAACCTCAGGAGGCTGAAGAAATTTGGCTTGTCACCAAAAGCACTCACAAACTTCTACAGATGCACAATCGAGAGCATCCTGGCGGGCTGTATCACCGCCTGGTACGGCAACTGCTGCGCCCACAATCGTAAGGCTCTCCAGAGGGTAGTGAGGTCTGCACAACGCATCACCGGGGGCAAACTACCTGCCCTCCAGGACACCTACACCACCCGATGTTACAGGAAGGCCATAAAGATCATCAAGGACAACAACCACCCGAGCCACTGCCTGTTCACCCCGCTATCATCCAGAAGGAGAGGTCAGTACAGGTGCATCAAAGCTGGGACCGAGAGACAGAAGCTGTTTTTCAATCTCAAGGCCATCAGACTGTTAAACAGCCACCACTAACATTGAGTGGCTGCTGCCAACACACTGACACTGACTCAACTCCAGCCACTTTAATAATGGGAATTGATGGGAAATGTTGTAAAATATATCACTAGCCACTTTAAAACAATGCTACCTAATATAATGTTACATACCCTACATTATTCATCTCATATGCATACGTATATACTGTACTCTATATCATCGACTGCATCCTTATGTAATACATGCATCACTAGCCACTTTAACTAGGCCACTTTGTTTACATACTCATCTCATATGTATATACTGTACTCGATACCATCTACTGTATCTTGCCTATGCTGCTCTGTACAATCACTCATTCATATATCTTTATGTACATATTCTTTATGCCCTTACACTGTGTATAAGACAGTAGTTTTGGAATTGTTAGTTAGATTACTTGTTGGTTATTACTGCATTGTCGGAACTAGAAGCACAAGCATTTAGCTACACTCGCATTAACATCTGCTAACCATGTGTATGTGACAAATAAAATTTGATTTGCGTTCTTTCTGCTTTTCCCAATGGATTGTGTGGTTAGTGTCCGATTCCATTTTTTTTAAAGCCTGCCTTGGGGAAGGGATGGGGCTAGAGCACAAATCACACCCCACGTGAGTAGTAGCATTTCAGAAACTGGAAAATGTTTTGTCAACTTGTATATTTAGCAATAATCCGCCAACAGAAACATAGCTGAAAGACATCCAATGGCCCTATCCAACAAGGACAACCGTACTGAATCTACACGCTCAAAAACATGAGCCAAAACAACCGCGATCAGTATAACATAGAGCCTTCGCGAAATGCCACAAAACAGGACATTCATTTTCCAATCTCCTACCAAAAAGGCACTCTATTATTGGAATGACCCAGCCTACTTGTCATTTCAATTAATGATATATACCAACTGATTCTGAAGAATATAAATACCTCACAACAAAAATTGACTGAACATTTTTTCTGTATCTCAGATTGTTCTGTCAATCGCACAGAAACTTAATTTGGAAGAAAGGATGTTTGACATGCTTTTGACATTTGCATCACAAAACATTTTTGAGAAACGATCTGATATCCGATCCAGACCCAAGTGGGTCCGGATCTGATATCCGATCCAGACCCAAGTGGGTCCAGGTACTAAATTCTGAAATTTTGTCTCAGATCTGGGCCTGGTCTAATATAATTGCCATGAGTCTCAAGTATGTGCAATTAAAATTGATTTACCAACTGGACCCAGTTGGACCGGTCCTCTGTCAATTGAATGCACTGTAGGAGGTGATGAGAACTGTGTGAGCTTATTATGTGTGACAGCAAATTGAAACTCAATAAAAACCATATAGCTTAGGCCGGCCAGGTCCAGCTGAAGGGGGAAAGAGAGTGAGAGGAGCCTTGTCCTAGGCTACTGTTGATTGTGCTGATGATAGAGGCCTTTTTCACTGATGCAAAATAAAAGCTGCAGAAAAAGAAGGAATATAGCGAAAAGAAGAAGAAGTCGACAAGGGGAATGTCCTCCATTTGGACAAGTTTTAATACTGTCGTGGACAAAAATGAGAAGAACGTACTTGGCCCGACCAAATGTAGGCCTGCTGTGCAACGGGGACCTTGCAATGAAGGGGACCTTGCAATGAAGGCAGTGTACACTGGCGCGCCATCAAACGCCGACCACTGAACTTGAGGGGAAGAATAATCTGGCCAATATTGATATATTGATGGCGCTGGCCTGGTCGGAGGTTTCGCTCTCTTTGTACATTCAGATCAGAATGAGTCTCTCGGAACCAAATGGGCACAGGTCTGTTTGGGTCTGTTTTTTTCACCTGGCTTTTCAGGAACGGGTTTGACTGTCCTTGGGTCCATTCGGAGCAAGGCTACATTTTTGAAAATGTATTTATACATAGAGTTGGAAAGCCAGGGATCCATTTCCCATGACGACCTCTTTTATACATGTCTGCTTTAAGAAATTATGATCAATGAACTACACAAACATATTACATTTACATTACATTTAAGTCATTTAGCAGACGCTCTTATCCAGAGCGACTTACAAATTGGTGCATTCACCTTATGACATCCAGTGGGACAGTCACTTAACAATAGTGCATCTAAAACTTAGGGGGGGTGGGGTGAGAGGGATTACTTAACCTATCCTAGGTATTCCTTAAAGAGGTGGGGTTTCAGGTGTCTCCGGAAGGTGGTGATTGACTCCGCTGTCCTGGCGTCGTGAGGGAGTTTGTTCCACCATTGGGGGGCCAGGGCAGCGAACAGTTTTGACTGGGCTGAGCGGGAGCTGTACTTCCTCAGTGGTAGGGAGGCGAGCAGGCCAGAGGTGGATGAACGCAGTGCCCTTGTTTGGGTGTAGGGCCTGATCAGAGCCTGGAGGTACTGAGGTGCCGTTCCCCTCACAGCTCCGTAGGCAAGCACCACGGTCTTGTAGCGGATGCGAGCTTCAACTGGAAGCCAGTGGAGAGAACGGAGGAGCGGGGTGACGTGAGAGAACTTGGGAAGGTTGAACACCAGACAGGCTGCGGCGTTCTGGATGAGTTGAAGGGGTTTAATGGCACAGGCAGGGAGCCCAGCCAACAGCGAGTTGCAGTAATCCAGACGGGAGATGACAAGTGCCTGGATTAGGACCTGCGCCGCTTCCTGTGTGAGGCAGGGTCGTACTCTGCGGATGTTGTAGAGCATGAACCTACAGGAACGGGCCACCGCCTTGATGTTAGTTGAGAACGACAGGGTGTTGTCCAGGATCACGCCAAGGTTCTTGGCGCTCTGGGAGGAGGACACAATGGAGTTGTCGACCGTGATGGCGAGATCATGGAACGGGCAGTCCTTCCCCGGGAGGAAGAGCAGCTCCGTCTTGCCGAGGTTCAGCTTGAGGTGGTGATCCGTCATCCACACTGATATGTCTGCCAGACATGCAGAGATGCGATTCGCCACCTGGTCATCAGAAGGGGGAAAGGAGAAGATTAATTGTGTGTCGTCTGCATAGCAATGATAAGAGAGACCATGTGAGGTTATGACAGAGCCAAGTGACTTGGTGTATAGCGAGAATAGGAGAGGGCCAAGAACAGAGCCCTGGGGGACACCAGTGGTGAGAGCGCGTGGTGAGGAGACAGATTCTCGCCACGCCACCTGGTAGGAGCGACCTGTCAGGTAGGACGCAATCCAAGCGTGGGCCGCGCCGGAGATGCCCAACTCGGAGAGGGTGGAGAGGAGGATCTGATGGTTCACAGTATCGAAGGCAGCCGATAGATCTAGAAGGATGAGAGCAGAGGAGAGAGAGTTAGCTTTAGCAGTGCGGAGCGCCTCCGTGATACAGAGGAGAGCAGTCTCAGTTGAATGACTAGTCTTGAAACCTGACTGATTTGGATCAAGAAGGTCATTCAGAGAGAGATAGCGGGAGAGCTGGCCAAGGACGGCACGTTCAAGAGTTTTGGAGAGAAAAGAAAGAAGGGATACTGGTCTGTAATTGTTGACATCGGAGGGATCGAGTGTAGGTTTTTTCAGAAGGGGTGCAACTCTCGCTCTCTTGAAGACGGAAGGGACGTAGCCAACGGTCAGGGATGAGTTGATGAGCGAGGTGAGGTAAGGGAGAAGGTCTCCGGAAATGGTCTGGAGAAGAGAGGAGGGGATAGGGTCAAGCGGGCAGGTTGTTGGGCGGCCGGCCGTCACAAGACGCGAGATTTCATCTGGAGAGAGAGGGGAGAAAGAGGTCAGAGCACAGGGTAGGGCAGTGTGAGCAGAACCAGCGGTGTCGTTTGACTTAGCAAACGAGGATCGGATGTCGTCGACCTTCTTTTCAAAATGGTTGACGAAGTCATCTGCAGAGAGGGAGGAGGGGGGAGGGGGCGGAGGATTCAGGAGGGAGGAGAAGGTGGCAAAGAGCTTCCTAGGGTTAGAGGCAGATGCTTGGAATTTAGCGTGGTAGAAAGTGGCTTTAGCAGCAGAGACAGAGGAGGAAAATGTAGAGAGGAGGGAGTGAAAGGATGCCAGGTCCGCAGGGAGGCGAGTTTTCCTCCATTTCCGCTCGGCTGCCCGGAGCCCTGTTCTGTGAGCTCGCAATGAGTCATCGAGCCACGGAGCGGGAGGGGAGGACCGAGCCGGCCTGGAGGATAGGGGACATAGAGAGTCAAGGGATGCAGAGAGGGAGGAGAGGAGGGTTGAGGAGGCAGAATCAGGAGATAGGTGGGAGAAGGTTTGAGCGGAGGGAAGAGATGATAGGATGGAAGAGGAGAGAGTAGCGGGGGAGAGAGAGCGAAGGTTGGGACGGCGTGATACCATCCGAGTAGGGGCAGTGTGGGAGGTGTTGGATGAGAGCGAGAGGGAAAAGGATACAAGGCAGTGGTCGGAGACTTGGAGGGGAGTTGCAGTGAGGTTAGTGGAAGAACAGCATCTAGTAAAGATGAGGTCGAGCGTATTGCCTGCCTTGTGAGTAGGGGGAAGGTGAGAGGGTGAGGTCAAAAGAGGAGAGGAGTGGAAAGAAGGAGGCAGAGAGGAAAGAGTCAAAGGTAGACGTGGGGAGGTTAAAGTCGCCCAGAACTGTGAGAGGTGAGCCGTCCTCAGGAAAGGAGCTTATCAAGGCATCAAGCTCATTGATGAACTCTCCGAGGGAACCTGGAGGGCGATAAATGATAAGGATGTTAAGCTTGAAAGGGCTAGTAACTGTGACAGCATGGAATTCAAAGGAGGCGATAGACAGATGGGTAAGGGAGAAAGAGAGAATGACCACTTGGGAGAGATGAGGATCCCGGTGCCACCACCCCGCTGACCAGACGCTCTCGGGGTGTGCGAGAACACGTGGGCGGACGAAGAGAGAGCAGTAGGAGTAGCAGTGTTGTCTGTGGTGATCCATGTTTCCGTCAGTGCCAAGAAGTCGAGGGACTGGAGGGAGGCATAGGCTGAGATGAACTCTGCCTTGTTGACCGCAGATTGGCAGTTCCAGAGGCTACCGGAGACCTGGAACTCCACGTGGGTCGTGCGCGCTGGGACCACCAGAGTAGGGTGGCCGCGGCCACGCGGTGTGGAGCGTTTGTATGGTCTGTGCAGAGAGGAGAGAACAGGGATAAACAGACACATAGTTGACAGGCTACAGAAGAGGCTACGCTAATGCAAAGGAGATTGGAATGACAAGTGGACTACACGTCTCAAATGTTCAGAAATACTGGAGTATGTCTAGACTCTAAATAAATCAACATCTCAAAAGTACCCTTTTTGATTATGAGTGTGTGACATCAGCACTGTGTGCGTGAGCTCGTTCAGAACAAGGTAGGCTTTGTTCTCTCCCACTCTCCCCATTATAAATGTATTTAAAAAATAAATAAACATTAAATCACTAAAAATTGAATTTGTAACCTCTGAAAACATTGTACTTTACTGTCAATATTAGTCACATTCTGTATAAACAATGTTATTGCGTGGTGTCAGGAATTCATGTTAAGTTTGTCTTCCTGAGGTAACATGACGAAAATAGCTTGCTAGCAAGGTCACATTATCACCTCGTTAGCATTCAGTGTTCGGCGGCTAGCTACCATTGTTTTAGTTTCATCTTCTAACAGGGGAGATAACTAATGTACGACATTTAGTCTCCCCTGATGTTCCCTTCCCTTTTGCCATTATGAAACCAGGCATGGAGTTTCTGTATGAAATGTGTGTTCATTCATAAAATCTGGTCTCAGATTCACTAGCCGTCACATTTGAGATATTGTTCACTTTGAGACATATTGTTTGAAACAATATACTACAATTACATCACATTTCCAGTGGGCTCTCTGCTAATTTTGAAGTGATGATCAATTCTATTAGCCAAACCAACACAGTGAATGGGAAAATGGATTCAAAGTGAACTCCCTCTGCT
Source organism: Oncorhynchus gorbuscha (assembly GCF_021184085.1). NCBI lineage: Eukaryota > Metazoa > Chordata > Actinopteri > Salmoniformes > Salmonidae > Oncorhynchus > Oncorhynchus gorbuscha. Next base: position 48,689,981 of record NC_060179.1, read on the forward strand.
GGTGATTTGCTGAATGTGCAATCCTAAAGTAGGGCTGTGATTGGTTAATGACATAAATGTACATTTCTATGTATAAAATGGGTAACATCTTTAAACATCCAAGACTATCCACTGAACATTTGACGTGCTTGAAGATTATATTGTTCAAAAAAATAACCAAAATGGGTAATTTTGAGATGCTAATATTAATACTTTTAATGTTCAATGAATGTGAAAAATTGTACTTCAAAATCTAGACACTCGTCATTTGTACAGTTCACAGATCATAGGAATCATAGGGTATTATGCATATACAGTAGGTCTAAAAAGGGCCTAAAATTGGCACTTTCATCATGATTTTCCCCAGCAAAAATATGACAAAAATGCAAAAAAAGAATCGCCCCAATAGACCTTATTCACACTTGTTCATTGACCAACAAGAATCAATGTAAAAACATCCATAAATTGTGACCTACAAATAAAAAACCTGTGACATTCAAGCCTAAATGCAAATTAGCAAATTATAAATCAATATTATTCCGATTCCTTATCCCAAATGGATTGTGACAAATTTCAAACTCAGAAAAATATAAAGCAGTATCATTTTCGTGGTTGAGTATGCATAATGCCTGCCAATTTGAAAAATAAATGGCAAAGTCTAGAACGACAACCGCCGAAACATCCACTCTATAAAGAATGTCACTCTGAACAATCCCCTCTAACCACAGAGAGGGAGAGAGACGGACAATTCTACAAAAGACAGACTTATCACCAGCGATCACGACGACACACTGAGCGTAAATATATATATTGATTGCAATAAAGGATTAGCATTTCAATTGTTATAATTATCACTCTGTAGTGACTTCTTAGTCGACCCCCACTTCCCTTTTTGTCTAACAAGCCGCCATGCCGGTTTAGCCCACTAGGGCACATTCTCCTATCATTTCATGTAACCACATTTACGTTGCTTGTTTGTTTAGGAATTTCTGTGAAATACTCAGTAATAAATAAATGATTTAAGACAATTGATGTATGGATGACTCATAGTGAAGACTGGGTTTGTGCAGATAACCAACAATTTTCTCTGTTTGGAATGAGAATAACGTGAGGTAAAGTAAATAATTCATTAATTCGAAGACTAATTGTTCAGATAAAATATCTGAAAGGTTATTTTAGGAAATGATAACTTTGTAATCTGAAAATTTTTCCTTGGTGCCCCAACTTCCTAGTTAATTAAATGTACATGATTAATCCGTCTAATCGCGTAATACTAATTACAGAGAATCTTTGATAAAAACTATAAGTCTTCAGTTTAATGATAGTAAAGACACGACAATTAATTATTGTTATCCATAATTATATTCTGTTTACATTAGACCTATACTTGATATCAAGTTGTATGGATAGAGTGCATGTAATTTCAATGCATAGGCTACTGCTTGTCAATTTGAAATAAGAGAACACAAATAAAACCATTTTAAGCCATCTCTCCCTCTCTAAGGTGTGACACAATCATTCAGAACACATTAGTGTGTCAAATTTGAGAGACAGATGCCTCACAAATCCTCAACAGGAAGCACATTAAAAAGTACCCGCAAAACACCAGTCTCAACTTCAAAGAAGAGGAGACTCCGGGAGACTCCGGGATGCTGGCCTTCTAAGCAGAGTTCCTCTGTCCAGTGTGTGTTCTTTTGCCACCTTTTCTTTATAATTGGCCAATCTGAGATATGGCTTTTTCTTTGCAACTCTACCTAGAAGGCCAGCATCCCGGAGTCGCCTCTTCACTGTTGACATTGAGACTGGTGTTTTTGCGGGTACTATTTAATGAAGATGCCAGTTGAGAACTTGTGAGGCGTCTGTTTCTCAAACTAAACACTAATGCACTTGTCCTCTTGCTCAGTTGTGCACCGGGGTCTCACAGTCCTCTTTCTATTCTGGTTAGCGCCAGTTTGCACTGTTCTGTGAAGGGTGTAGTACACAGCATTGTACGAGATCTTCAGTTCCTTGGCAATTTCTCGCATGGAATTGTCTTCATTTCTCAGAACAAGAATATACTGACGAGTTTCAATAGAAAGTTCTTTGTTAATGGCAATTTTGAGCCTGTAATCGAACCCACAAATGCTGATGCTCTAGATACTCAACTAGTCTGAAGAAGGCCAGTTTTATCGCTTCTTTAATCAGGACAACAGTTTTCAGCTCTGTTAACATAATTGCAAAGGGGTTTTCTAATGATCAAGTAGCCTTTTAAAATTATAAAACTTGGATTAGCTAACACAATGTGCCATTGGAACACAGGAGTGATGGTTGCTGATAATGGGCCTCTGTACGCCTATATAGAGATTCTATTTTTAAAAATCTGCCGTTGCCATCTACAATAGTCATTTACAACGTCAACACTGTAGTCCTGATCAATTTGATGTTATTTTAAAGGGACCAACATTCTTTGCCTTTCTTTCAAAAACAAGGACATTTCTAAGTGATCCAAACGTTTGAACGGTAGTTTATATATGAGATGAGTAATGCAAGATATTATTAAAGTAACTAGTATTCCATTTACTAAAGTGGCCAATGATATCAAGTCTGTAGGCAGTCGCAGCTCTGTGCTAGTGGTGGCTGTTTAACAATCTGATGGACTTGAGATTGAAAAGCTTCTCTCGATCTCAAGTCCATCAGATTGTTAAACAGCCACCACTAGCACAGAGCGGCGACTGCCTACCTACAGACTTTATATCATTGGCCACTTTAATAAATGGAACACTAGTCACTTTAAATTTGCACCCGATGATGCGTTGTGCAGACCGCACCACCCTCTGGACAGCCTTGCGGTTGTGGGCAGTTGCTATACCAGGCGGTGATACAGGACACTCAATTGTGTACCTGTAAAAGTTAGATTGTTTTCGTTGACAAGCCACATTTTGTCAGCCTCCTGAGTTTCAAAATGCACTGTTGCACCATTTCAGTTTGTCGGTGATATGAACACAGAAGAACAGTCAATGTAGATAAGGGGTGCTCCATTTTCTGTACCCTGAAGTCCGCGATCATCTCTATTGTTTTACTGACATTGAGTGACAAGTTATTTTCCTGCTTGATAATTGAGTTGGAAGCGTGCATGGCCACGCAGTTGTGGGTGAACAGGGAGTACGGGAGGGGGCTGAGAATGCACCCTTGTGGGCCGTCTGGGCCGGCAGCCTTGCGAGAGTTAACACATTTAAATGTTTTACTCACTGAGGCCACGGAGGAGAGCCCACAGGCTTTGGTAGCGGGCCGCGTTGGTGGCACTGTATTGTCCTCAAAGCGCGCAAAGAAGTGGTTTAATTTGTCTGGAAGCAAGATGTCCGCGACGGGTCTGGTTTTCTTTCTGTAATCTGTGATTTTCTTCGAGCCGTTGAATTTAGACTCCACTCTATACTGACACTTTGCTTGTTTGCTTGCCTTATGGAGGGAATAACTACATTGTTTGTAGTCCGTTACATTTCCAGTCGCCTGCCATGATTAAATGTGGTTATACATGCTTTCAGCGTTGCGCAAATGCTGCCATCAATCCACGGTTTCTGGTTAGGAAAGGTGTTAATGGTTAGTGGGTAGAACATCTCCTATACACTTCCTTCCAAACTCACTCACAGAGTTAGCGTATACGTCAATGTTATTGCCGGAGGCTACCCGGAACATATCCCAGTTCACTTGATCGAAGCAATCTGGAAGTGTGGAATCCGATTGGTCAGACCAACATTGGATAGACCTAAGCACAGGCGCTTCCTGTTTTAGTTTCTACCTATAGGAGGGGAGCAACAAGATGGAGTTATGGTGAGATTTGTCAAAAGGAGGGCGGGGGAGGGCCTTGTATGCGTCGCGGAAGTTAGAGTAGCAATGGTCGCGGGTTTTACCCGCTCATGTACAGCAATTATTATGCTGATAGAATTTAGGTAGCCTTGTTCTCAAATTAGCTTTGTTAAAATCCCCAGCTACAATAAATGCAGCCTCAGGATATCTTGTTTCCAGTTTGCATAGTCCAGTGAAGTTCCTTGATGGCCGTCTTGGTATCCGCTTGCTGGGAGATAATGCACGGCTGTGACGATAGCCGAGGAGATTTCTCTTGGGAGATAATACAGCCAGCATTTGACTGTGAGGAATTCTAGTTGAACACAAGGTCTTGAGTTCCTGTATATTATTACAATTACACCATGGGCTGTTAATCATGAAACATTCACCCCCGCCCTTCCTCTTAAGGGAGAGATGTTTATTCCTGTCTGTGTGATGCCATGAAAATCCCATTGGCTGTATGGACTACGACAGCATGTCCTCAGCTAGCCATGTTTCCGTGAAACAGAGTATGTTACAATCCCAGATATCTCTTTGGAAATTAACTCTTGCCCTAATTTTGTCAAATTTGTTAAATAGGGACTGGACATTAGCGAGTAATGTACTCGGGAGCAGTGGGTGGTGTGCGCGCACCCGAAGCCTCACTAGAAGACTGTTCTAGCACCCTCTCCTCCAGAAGACATTGATTTGGGTCGGCCTCTGGAATCAGATTAAATGCCCTGGGAGGAGCAGACAAAAGGATCTGTTTTGGGAAAGATGTATTCCTGGTCATAGTGCTGGTTGTGCTTGTAAGTTGACATCTCTCTGATATCCAATGGTCCTTCCCGGTTGTATGTAATTACACTTAAGGTTTTCTGGGCCAACAATGTAATAAATAATACATAATTATTATTTTTATTTTTTAAATACTGTTTCCTAAGGACTAGAAGTAAAGCTGTCATCTATCGGCACTATCTTGAGTTAATCAGTACTTTAGCTATATCAGGCCTGTGAGTACATGTGCTGAATTTGCAATGCGCTGAATATGCTTTTTTATGTCGGGATTGTGTTAAATTGTATAGCCTTTCATGTAACCTAAACATTTCTAATCATGTGGAGGTGTAAGGATATGGCTGTGTTATTTGATGTCATGTTAATCCGGTCAGGCCTTTTGATTTTAACATTTGGAATGTTTTGGTTATTTTGGTATTTTGGTTATTTTGAGATTTTGGTTAAAAGACTCTGGTCACAAAAAAAGGAAATGAAACAATATAGCACATTACTTCTTTAATACATGTACCATTTTAGAAACATTACAAAGCATGCTGATCCATTTTTTTGTGTTTTGTTGGTGTAATTTTAGGGGGGGATATTTTGTGCGTGTTGTTTATATTGTAAGTACCAGCACTGCCTTAATTGCGTGAGTATTGGCACAGTAGATTATACTGTTAACAGATGGTTATTTGTATGAGCACAATACCACTGCACTGTCATAGTTCACACAATTGTTATGCTCGGGTGAACTCTAGAATCTGCTCGAAGTCTTGGAGATGGTCCTCTGAGCTCTGCATGCACAGTAAGATTTACAAATCTATGGCACCAGAAACACCAAGTCGGTGAGAGAGGGGCCATAAATCTAGCCCAGGGATGGGCCGTCGGACCAATTTTTGCTGATGTGTATATGCTGCTCTGTTGTATATATACTATCCTATTGCATGTACAACTATATTAATACTGTCAGATGGATATGTATTTTCCACCATAATTTGCAAATAAATTCATTAAAAATCCTACAATGTGATTTTATGGATTTTTTTTTGTCATTTTGTCTGCCATAGTTGAAGTGTACCTATGATGAAAATTACAGGCCTCTCATCTTTTTAAGTGGGAGAACTTGCACAATTGGTGGCTGACTAAATACTTTTTTGCCCCACTGTATATGTTTCCTCCCTTTAGAACCACAAATCCATCCTAGGTAGACTAAAGATTTCAGTGGGAATACTATAGTGTGCGGTAGTGATGAAAATAAAAGTTCTGGACAGAGAAGCATCCATACTGTTCTTGTTGGACAGCGTGTAGCGAGTCAGAACCAAATATATCAGTATTCAGTCACTAACAGGTAAGCTCAAAAGCCAAGTGCTCAGATGACTCCAGCGAGCAGTTTTTACACTTGACATCCCAAAATTTGCTGTAGTGCCTAATGCTAGCTAGCATGAAGACAAAAAGGGCAGTTTTCTAGAAAAACTAGCAGTATCTTCAATGTATCAGTGTGGATAAAAGTAACATTTGAAGTACAGTGGCATATCCCATCCCTGCATTGAGGTACGTTTTCCCGCTCCGGCTCCACTGTGTCTTAAAACGTAACCATGATTGCATTCCGACCCCAGTGAAGCTTCAGGTGTTTCACAATTGGTCCCTTTCACGCAGTTTTTTTAAACTCAGTGCGGTTCGCAACATTTTGTGTGTAGTGTGAACACAACAAAAGGAACTCAGACTAGAGGTCGACCGATTAATCGGAATGGCTGATTTAATTAGGGCTGACTTAAAGTTTTCATAACAATCGGAAATCTGTATTTTTGGACACCGATTTGGTCACAAAAAAAACAAACTGTACACCTTTATTTAACTAGCCAAGTCAGTTAAGAACACGTTCTTATTTTCAATGACGGCCTAGGAACGGTGGGTTAACTGCCTTGTTCAGGGGCAGAATGACCGATTTTTTACCTTGTCAGCTCGGGGATTCAATCTTGCAACCTTACAGTTAACTAGTCCAACGCTTAAGCCTCTCATTGCACTCCACGAGGAGCCTACCTGTTACGCAAATGCAGTGAGAAGCCAAGGTAAGTTGCTAGCTAGCATTAAACTTATCTTATAGAAAACAATCAATCATAATCACTAGTTAACTACACATGGTTGATGATATTACTAGTTTATCTAGCGTGTCCTGCGTTGCATATAATCGATGCGGTGCGCATTCGCGGAAAAAGGACTGTCGTTGCTCCAATGTGTACCTAACCTTAAAAATCAATGCCTTTCTTAAAATCAATACACAGAAGTACATATTTTTAAACCTGCATATTTAGCTAAAAGAAATCCAGGTTAGCAGGCAATATTAACCAGGTGAAATTGTGTCACTTTTCTTGCGTTCATTGCACACAGAGTCAGGGTATATTGCGATAATAATAAACTTTTTGTTTTTGAAATTATATTTTCCGGATTCGACCATATTAATGACAAAAGGCTCGTATTGATGTGTGTTATTATGTTATAATTAAGTCTATGATTTGATATTTGATAGAGCAGTCTGACTAAGCTGTGGTAGGCAACAGCAGGCTCGTAAGCATTCATTCAAACAGCACTGTCGTGCGTTTTGCCAGCAGCTCTTTGCTGTACTTCAAGCATTGCGCAGTTTATGACTTCAAGTCTATCAACTCCCGAGATTAGGCTGGTGTAACCGATGTGAAATGGCTAGCTAGTTAGCGGGGTGCGCGCTAATAGCGTTTCAAACGTCACTCGCTCTGAGACTTGGAGTATTTGTTCAGGTGGGTTTTGTCGATGTGTTCCTGGTTTGAGCCCAGGTAGGGGCGAGGAGAGGGACAGAAGCTATACTGTTACACTGGCGATACTAAAGTCCAATAGTCAAAGGTATATGGAATACAAATGGTATAGAGAGATAGAGAGAAATAGTCCTATAAAAACTATGTTAACTACAACTACTATTATTTCAGGCTAAATAGATTTTTATTGATATTAAGTTAAAATAAGTGTTAATTCAGTATTGTTGTAACTGTCATTAGTATAAATAAATAAAGATATCGGCCGATTAAATCTGTATCGGCTTGTTTCGGTCCTCCAATAATCGGTATTGGTGTTAAAAAATCCTAATCGGCGACCTCTAACTCAGACCCCTCAAAAGATTCCCGCAAACAGAGTTTGGCTCATTTAAAAATGGAATCGGATTGCGGATTTTAAGTGCAATGTGAACAAGTGCTGAGTGATTAACAGACATTTCAGTATTTATTCTGGTTATTAAACAACTAATTGACTGATGTGGGTTCAAATACTTAAATTCCATTTAGTTTTGTTTTTTTGGGAGACCATCTCGCCATTTCTCTAGAGAGAAATCAAATCAAGAACTATGAGGATCGCTGGGCTGAAGGGAGTTGAAGGGAGCAAATATTTAACCTAGTTCAGCACAGAAATGTGGTAATTACCTACAATGACCATAATCCATTGCACCTGATATTTACAGCTCGGATAGAGATGGATACACTTTTACACCGGTTAGGTTAGGTACCCAAAGACCGCATAGACCAAATGAGACAGGAATAAACAACTTCAAGAGAGGATAGTATGCTACTTTGAAGAACTAGTAAAAATTATTTTGTCTAAAGACAGTACAATATGGGGATCACAGAGAACTTTGTCTGGCGTTTTGCCTGCTACTGCCTGAGTGGAGATGAGATGACTAAGGAATTAAAAATAAATTTATCAAATAAAAACTAATATACACAAATGAAATATTTTAGAGAAAAAAAAACAGTCTGCCGTTTTGGATATTGACTGCCAAGGATGAACAGGAATGTCAAAATATGTTTTTAGTTTAAGATTATTTGTTTGCAATATGTGATCTATAGGGTGAGATCTTCATAAGCCGTTTATTTGATTGTGGGGTTTGAATAGTGTGAGAAGAAAACATATTTGGTAAGATTCACAACAAACTGTACAAAATCTATTCTTAAAGGGGCAGTAGCCTTCATTGAGTGTACAATTTTCAATTACAGCATTATTTAGTCTGCAGTTAGAAAATTAATACCTTTTTGTTACCAATAATATTTACATGTTAATATTATCTTCTGAGTAATTATTATGTCTCATATTTTAGTTAAATGCAATATATTAGCTTCCGAAATGTAAGTTGGTATATCTAACTGTCCGATAATACCATTCTGATAGAATGGCTCGTCCTGCACTTTGTAAAAGTGCATTGAGTTAATTTTGGAAAATGATCTTGGGTCCTTTCTAAACATCGCTTTGAATTCACATTGCTGATTCATACCACAAAATACGTGAAGTGAACTGGAAAATAATAATTGAGTATTCATTCAAATGCAAGGGCAGTGGGAATATTTTTTTTTACCCCAGAGTGCAATCGGTTATTTTAAAAGGTACTATATATGAAAACACACTTAGTGTAAACAAGCGTAACGGTAGGGTGGGGATCTGTTGGCTACAAACAAGTATAGGCTTTGACAGAAGACAAATTATGCTTTTTTGGAAAGTAAATAAAACCTGCTACACGTCGTTTTGTCTGCATGGGTTATTCCAACGTCACGTCGCAGGCCTAGGTTTCAGCCTAGGCCTGCAGGCATCATATTTTGTCAATCTTTTCTCTCGCCTCACAAACCTTGACAACGACGAGGCTACGTTTGCCAGATGACTGGTAATGTAGTTCTCAACCTATACACATCCGTCCTGCTAGTGGTATGGTGACACAACCATCTAGAATATAGGTACTCCGTTCACGTCCCTTGTTAAGTAGCCCTAAGAACTTTTGTGTTCTGTTGCCGTGGTTGAGTAGCCTATAGTCATACAAAATGTATAGATGGGGAGAGTAATTGATTGCTTTTCATATATTAAGCAATCATTTAAAAAACATGTTAATTGTATAAAACGCATAACAATTTGCAACTGGTTTCATGTTCACTTATGGGAGTGGAACGACAAATGTAGAGGTAACAATATCGCCATAGCTGCAGCACTTCAACTACAGTGTAGCAGCCTATATTCGTGGTAAGTGTGTGACTGTTACAAAGTAGCCTATAATGTGACAGCTGATCGGCTCTGTATGGACGGACAACTGTCCCTCATCATGTGATCGTTGATGCGTTCTGCTTGCATGAAAAGAAAATAGATCTGATGTAAAAGCATAATAAAAGCAAAAGCTTACCTGTAGCATCCGTGACGAAGTTACCGAAGTGGTCAAATCAAGTCTTTATATTTCAGTCTGGCAAGTTATCTAACTTTCGGTCCGTGTTGCTGTCTTTCGTTGATACTCAGGCAATAAATGCTGCGGCCACATCCACCGCCTACTGCAACTAAGATAAAACGTTCTTTACAAAACAGACACGTTCACTGTCTACAAATCACTTCCAAAGCTCATTGGTTAGACACTTTACAAAAAAAGTCGCTTGCCAACACTTCTGTCATAGTCTTGGAATCAGCTGTCATCCTATGAAAGTTGAATCTCAGGGTCGTTCCCCGTTTACTTAGAAAAATATATAATGGCGAGATGCTCATGTCTCCGCCCTAACAATGGGAGTCGTTGTCCCAAAGGCGGGAAGGCGGGCGACAAGCTTTGGTCCAAAATAAACCCATCGAAATTTATTGGGCTTATTTTGGACTGATCTTGGCAAGAGTGAAACCTCTCGCTTCGCCTCTTCCTCTCTGACGTCAACGTCACCTCCCCTTTCATGAGAGGGACACAATGGCTGCCCTTTCTCTGCCTGAATGAAAATAAGACATGGTTTTTACCACAGATAGACGAGACAGATATTTCAATTCTATTTAAGGGGCTTTATTGGCATGGGAAACATGTGTTAACATTGCCAAAGCAAGTGAGGTAGATAATATACAAAAGTGAAATAAAAAATACAAATGTTCAGTAAACATTACAGATACAGAAGTTTCAAAACAATAAAGACATTACAAATGTCATATTACTAATAGAGTGTTGTAACAATGTACAAATGGTTAAGGGTACACAAGGTGAAATAAATAAGCATAAATATGGGTTGTATTTACAATGGTGTGTGTTCTTCACTGGTTGCCTTTTTCTTGTGGCAACAGGTCACAAAACTTGCTGCTGTGATGGCACACTGGAATTTCACCCAGTAGATATGGGAGTTTATCAAAATTGGATTTGTTTTCGAATTCTTTGTGGATCTGTGTAATCTGAGGGAAATATGTCTCTCTAATATGGTCACACATTGGGCAGTAGGTTAGGAAGTGCAGCTCAGTTTCCACGTCATTTTGTCTTCTCTTGAGAGCCATGTCTGCCTACGGTGGCCTTTCTCAATAGCAAGGCTATGCTCACTGAGTCTGTACATAGTCAAAGCTTTCCTTAAGTTTGGGTCAGTCACCGTATTCAGGTATTCTGCCACTGTGTACTCTCTGTTTAGGGCCAAATAGCATTCTAGTTTGCTCTGTTTTTTTGTTAATTCTTTCCAATGTGTCAAGTAATTATCTTTTTGTTTTCTCATGATTTGGTCTAATTGTGCTGCTGTCTTGGGGCCCTGTGGGGTTTGTTTGTGTTTGTGAACAGAGCCCCAGGACCAGCTTGCTTAGGGGACTCTTCTCTAGGTTCATCTCTCTGTAGGTGATGGCTTTGTTATGGAAGGTTTGGGAATCGCTTCCTTTTAGGTGGTTGTAGAATTTAACGGCTCTTCTGGATTTTGATAATTAGTGGGTATCGGCCTAATTCTGCTCTGCAGAATACATCCACTGAAATACATATTTCACTGGATGTATAAATGTGAGAGGAAGCCCAGTGGCCGGCAGTGGGAGAAGATTGAGCTAGATGGATTTTGGCCGATATTCTGCAAATTTTCTCATAAATTAAACATTTGATCTCTATACAGTGTTCTGTTTCCAAAACTATAATCTATAATAGAGTGCACTAAGTTTAGTAGACTTGACTTACCTAATTGTTTATATAGATTACTTTGTTTAGGACGAGTACACTAGATAGTGGGCGTTTTCCTAATGAACGTCATGCATATTCAGTGAGGCACAAATGGTCTTCGTCCTCTTCTTGGCGATAGCTAACTAGCTGTCCCAAGTAGATATCTAGCTGGCTAGCTAATTCACAACTAAAAAAAACATACTTGGCTTACATAGCTAGAAATCGATTTCTGTGCAAGTTTTCCATCTACTAGTACTCCTTTTGTGAATCAACTTTTTTCATGATAAGAAACATTTGCCATCAATAAATACCTTGTTCACTGTAAAATGGAAGGGAGGAAAATCCCTTTTCCAGTTTCCAGCTCACTGACCATTTTACTTGCCCAAGCAGAGCTGGTTAGGCTGTTTTTATGTTATGCAGAGAGTTTATGACTGCAACTGTGCTGCTGGCAACAATTTAATTACGCTTTTTTTTGTGCCAAAATTGACTGACACCGGCCATATTCAAGGGGTTTTGAGCGTTAGTAAATTCGGCAGTTATTCTGCACCCTGGCACACTCAGACGAGAGTGCTCTGAAATCGGACTAGATACCCAGAGAGAATTTTACCACCTACGTCTATCGACAGTTGTCGCTGTGACATCATAAACATTCTATTAAAATAGTTACTTGCATTGTGGTCTTTTGTTTAGGCATGTTGCTAACTAGCTAGCGAAACAATTAACCATAATCCCAATTCATAACGTTACTACATGAATCTGCTTGTAGCTAACCAACCAGGTTCAATGTTAGCTAGCTAACATTAGGCTAAAACTAGCAAGCAAATCGCTCTGAGACACAAATAATAGTACTACACAGATCATACACGTAACGTTAGCTGGCTAGCCAGCCAGCTAATGTTAGCTAGCTAACAGTACACTTTAACTTGAAATGAAAATGACTTTCTGATAAAATTAGAAACGTGTAATATCTGAAAATGTAGATAGCTAGACTCTCTTACCTGTATATATGGATGGACGCTTCTCTCACTCCCTGTCACAGATGCCTTGGTTGCCCTTAGTTTGTGTTCTCTTTTTGACACCGTCTGCATTTTTTCAATCAAATGTCAGAATTTCAAAACTCGGTCCTCCAGAAAGTGGAGAGCAACACCTGTGCAGTTCTGCTACGTGATGTCTTTCAAAAAATCCGCTTTAGAAAGGATTACCTACATCTATGGCAAGAAGCCTCCAGTGATGATCCATGGCAAGAAGCCTCCAGTGATGATCCATGGCAAGAAGCCTCCAGTGATGATCCATGGCAAGAAGCCTCCAGTGATGATCCATGGCAAGAAGCATCAAGTGATGATCCATGGCACAAAGCCTCCAGCGATGGCCTCTAGTCCGGAGCCTCCAGCGACGGCCCCCAGTCCGGGGCCCCCAGCGACGGTCCCCAGTCCGGGGCCGGCAGTGAGGGTACCCAGTCCGGGGCCGGCAGCGAGGGTACCCAGTCCGGGGCCGGCAGCAAGGGTCCCCAGTCCAGGGCCTGCAACGAGAGTCCCCAGTCCGGGGCCCACAAAGAGTGTCCCCAGTACGGGGCCCGCAACGAGGGTCCCTAGTACGGGGCCCGCAACGAGGCTCCCCAGTCCGGGGTCGGCGACGGTCCCCACACCAGCGGCGCCACCAAAGTGGGGTGAGCCAGAGGTGGAGCGGGGTCTACGTCCCACACCAGAGCCGCCACGGCAGATAGATGCCCACCCGGACCCACGCCTATAGGTTCAGGTTTTGCGGCCGGAGTCTGCACGTTTGGGGGCGGGGGTACTGTCATGCCCTGACCTTAGAGAGCCTTTTTATGTCTCTATTTGGTTTGGTCAGGGTGTGATTTGGGTGGGCATTCTATGTTCTTTATTTCTATGTTTTGTTTTTCTATGTTTTGCAATTTAGCAGGCCTCCCCACTGTGTGACAAGTGTAAAGCCTCAGAGGGTTCCTTAACTCATCTTTTTTTGGCTCTGGCCCCTACTCAATAATTATTGGAGGAATATCTTTGATTGGTACTCAAAGGTATATGAGAGGGCCATTGACCCTGACGCAGAACTCGCTCTCTTTGGCTGCTCAGAGTCTATTCTAAGATTGTCCTATGAGGAACAACAGGCTCTGATGTTTGGAATGGTGCCTGCCCCCCAAAATGATCCTGACAAAATGGAAGTCTCCTCCCTTGCTTCAGTAGATGGCTAGCAGAAATGATTAACACCATTAACTTGGATTTAAAAAATAAAAAATTAGGACCAACAGATTTTTCAAGGATTGGGGTCCATTTCTGGACCATCTGGACAGAGACTGACTGTGAAAACTGACTAGGAACACTTACTGTTGTTGTAACTGTCATTGTTGCTCTATTCTTGTCCCATGTCTTGCCTAAGCAATACTTCCTTTCATATGTCTGGCAGCTGTGTTTTTTCTTTTTTTTTCTTGTGTGCTTTTGTGTTGTGCTAAATTGCAAAAGAAAATCCTTTAAAATAAAATATACAAAAAATATATAATAAGCTTTTGTTTTCCTATTCATTTGCATGGGCCATAGCATTGCGATTAATGTTTTCTTTTGCCATCTTCTGATTTTTATGAATAAACAGTTATCGGGAATAAATAATGTAATTTCGATGCCCCCCCACACATTATCGTTGCTTACCTTACAGATCACAAAGTCAGCAAATTTCCACTCCATTCATATGCACATCTGATTAATACACTGGCTTGTCTAGCTGGCATGTTTTCATTTTTCAGACCTTCCCTTATTTACACTGAAATAATTTGATTTCTGAAGTCTTCTATTATGATTTTAATAAAACCATAGCTCATTAGTACATCCTTGTGGTTGAATATATATCAATTGTATTTCCTATGATACAACAATAATTAATGTTGAACTAACAAATACCATCAAGGGATACGTTACAATTTACAATAATGAACACCTTATGAAACACAGATTTTTTGCATACTCACATGGCCATCAAAGACTGAAATATAATAACTAAAAACAACCCATGCTTCCTTTAACTGGATGCAACAGATTGGTGACTAGGTACCAGAGTTTTTGTCCAAAGGGGAACAGAGCAAGCAAGAAAGTGCTAGCTCCATCAAGACAGTCTCGTTGGAAAATGTCGTTCGGCAATGCCGAGGATTTTAATTTCGAGGGAAGTTTTGAAGCCTATTTGAAAAGGCTAGAACAGTATTTTGAAGCTAATAAGCTCAAGTATGAGGATGATAAGTCTAAAGCCATTTTTATGGCAATTGTTGGCAAGTTTCATGCAAGGAGTCAACTCAAAGGAGAGTTGAATACTTGGCTAGTTTAAGAAATCTATCAGCCGCATGTAAATTTGGTCCGTTTCTTAAAGAGTCATTACATGATAGATGTGTGCCTGGTAGAGACTGGATCAGTCAGTTGAAATGGTTCTGCCCTGCCTGGTAGAGACTGGATCAGTCAGTTGAAATGGTCCTGCCCTGCCTGGTAGAGACTGGATCAGTCAGTTGAAATGGTTCTGCCCTGCCTGGTAGAGACTGCATCAGTCAGTTGAAATGTTTCTGCCCTGCCTGGTGGAGACTGGATCAGTCAGTTGAAATGGTTCTGCCCTGCCTGGTAGAGACTGCATCAGTCAGTTGAAATGGTTCTGCCCTGCCTGGTAGAGACTGGATCAGTCAGTTGAAGCTAGACTGGTCACGAGTACACAGAGTAACAGCTGTAGAGAGAGTAGATGGTTTGTGTGAAACATATTTCTCTGTGTTTCAGCCAGAGCTAGGAATGATAAAAGGTATCACAGACAAGCTACATGTAACTAAGGGGGCTGTACATAAGTTCTGCAAGCCTCGCCCAGTGCCGTATGTTTATATTGATGCTGTGGTTATAGTCTAGGTCGACCGACTAATTGGAATGGCCAGTTAATTAGGGCCGATTTCAAGTTTTCATAACAATCTGTATTTTTGGGCGCCGATTTTGCCGATTTAATTATTATTATTATTTTTATACCTTTATTTAACTAGGCAGGTCAGTTAAGAACACATTCTTATTTTCAATAACGGCCTAGGAATGGTGGATTAACTGCCTTGTTCAGGGGCAGAAGGACAGTTTTTCTCCTTGTCTGCTCGGGGGATCCAATCTTGCAACCTTAAAGTTAACTAGTCCAAAGCTCTAACCACCTGCCTCTCATTGCACTCCACGAGGAGCCTGCCTGTTACACGAATGCAGTAGAAGCCAAGGTAAGTGGCTAGCTAGCATTACACTTATCTTATAAAAAACTATCAATCAATCATAATCACTAGTTATAACTACACATGGTTGATGATATTACTAGTTTATCTAGCATGTCCTGCGTTACAATATAATCGATGCAACGCTGGGGGATGATTTAACAAAGGCGCATTTGAGGAAAAAAAAGCACAGTCGTTGGTCGACTGTACCTAACCATAAACACCAATCCCTTTCTTAAAATCAATACACAGAAGTATATATTTTTAAACCTGCATATTTAGCTAAAAGAAATCCAGGTTAACAGGCAATATTAACCAGGTGAAATTGTGTCACTTTTCTTGCATTCATTGCATGCAGAGTCAGGGTATATGCAACAGTTTGGGCAGATTGGCTCATTGAGAACTAATTTGCCAGAATTCTACGTAATTATGACATAACATTGAAGGTTGTGCAATGTAACAGGAATATTTAGACTTAGGGATGCCATCCGTTAGATAAAATACTGAACGGTTCCGTATTTCACTGAAAGAATAAACATTTTGTTTTCGAAATGATAGTTTCCGGATTCGGCCATATTAATGACCAAAGGCTCGTATTTCTGTGGGTTATGTTATAATTATGTCTATGATTTGATAGAGCAGTCTGACTGAGCGATGGTAGGCAGCAGCAGGTTCGTAAGCATTCATTCAAACAGCACTTTCGTGTTTTATGCCAGCAGCTCTTCGCAAGCACAGCACTGTTAATGACTTCAAGCCTATCAGCCTCATGGCTGGTGTAACCAATGTGAAATGGCTAGCTAGTTAGCGGGGTGCGCGCTAAATATTGTTTCAAACGTCACTCACTCTGAGACTTGGAGTAGTTATTCCCCTTGCTCTGCAAGGGCCTCGACCTTTGTGGAGTGATGGGTAACGCTGCTTCAAGTGTGGCTGTTGTCGATGTGTTCCTGGTTCGAGCCCAGGTAGGGGCGAGGAGAGGGACGGAAGCTATACTGTTACACTGGCAATACTATAGTGCCTATAAGAACATTCAATGGTCAAAGGTATATGCAATATTAATGGTATAGAGAGAAATAGTCCTATAAATACTATATTAACTACAACCTAAAACCTCTTACATTGGAATATTGAAGTCTCATTGAACAAGCATGGGAAACAGTGTTTAAACCCTTTACAATGAAGACCTGTGAAGTTATTTGGATTTTTACGAATAACTTGGAAAGACAGGGTCCTGAAAAAGGACCCTTTTTGCTGAGTTTCTAAGTGTCTGGCAAGACCTATAAGATTAGCACATTTTGCACCACCTTACTTTACATGGCCCTTACACTGTGTACACATAGCTTATACATATAGATTAACACCTGTGGAACCACATATTTTACCCACACTGTACACATGCAAGGATTTCCTAAAATAGCATTATTCAGTTCATCTTTCTTCAGGTTTCATTTTCCAGTTTTGTAATACCACTAGAGCATCATACATATCAGACCCACCAATGTTTTACAAGATAAAAGAAAAAAAAGGAAAAAGGGACGTTTCTTCTTTTGCTGAGTTTATGTATATTGCATAGTTATATAACTCTTAACTAATACTGTTTAGTATGTGTTATATCTTTGTCTTATAGAACCACAACAATAAGATTCCAAGTCATTTGGATGATCAAAATCATATATACGTCTTCAAATGGAGACAGCTGTGTCTGCGTGTGGTGGTGGCTATCAAGAGTACAGTGATGGGCCTCAACATCATGTTCTAACCAAGCAACACTACAGAACCAAACCAATCAGTTAGAAGTATATAGGTGGTGAGGGTATTCACAGGATTTAGTGACCAACAGTTGTCATGACTCCCGCCGAAGTTGGCAACTGTTCTGGTGGTGCTCGTGGTCGTCGTCACCGGCCTACTAGCCGGCACAGATCCCTTTTTCTTTTCGGTTACTTTTGTCTCATTTGTTACACCTGTTCCTATTTTGTGTGTGTTCTCCAAACAAGCCATTTCCTTCTTGGGTTATCGCACTTCCACCTCCGGGGTGGTGATGGAGTGTGACCGGATTACAGCCGTGGGTAATTGGCCGACTCCGACCACGGTAAAAGAGGTGCAGCTGTTTTTAGGGTTTGCCAATTACTACCGGAGGTTTATCCGCCAAAGCTCCGCCCTTTTTTTTCAGAAGAAGCTCGATCCGGTGGAGCAAAACTATGACGTGGGGGACCGGGAATTGTTAGCTATAGTCAAGGCTCTGAAGGTGTGGAGACATTGGCTTGAGGGGGCTAAGTACCCTTTTCTCATCTGGACTGACCATTGTAATCTCGAGTATATCCGGGCAGTGAGGAGAATGAATCCACAGGCTAGATGGGCCATGTACTTTGCCATGTACTTTGCCCGGTTCCGCTTCACCATCTCGTACCGGCCAGGCTCCCAGAACACTAAAGCCGATGTGCTGTCCCGCCTATATGATACCGAGGAGCGGTCCATCGAGCCGACCCCATCATTCCACCTTCACATTTCATGGCACCGGTGGTATGGGAGGTGGACACGGAGATAGAGAGGGCATTATGGTCGGAGCCTGTCCCCCCTCAGTGTCCAGCGGGGGCTCAGTACGTGCCGCGGGGTGTCCATGACAGGCTGATTCATTGAGCTCATACTCTACCCTCCTCGGGTCATCCTGGCATCGGGAGGACAGTGCGGAGTCTTTGGGGGAGATACTGGTGGCCCACATTGGTGAAGGACATGAGGTTTTATGTCTCCTCCTGCTCGGTGTGCGCTCAGAGCAAGGCTCCACGACACCTGCCTCGAGGGAAGTTACATACAGCCCCTCCCCGTTCCACAACGGCCGTGGTCACACTTGTCGGTGGACTTCCTCACCGACCTTCCCCTGTCCCAGGGAAGTACCGCGATCCTGGTCGTTGTGGATCGGTTTTCTAAGTCCTGCCGTCTCATCCCGTTGCCCGGTCTCCCTACAGCCCTGCAGACTGCGGAGGCTCTGTTTACCCATGTCTTCCGGCACTATAGGGTGCCTGAGGACATCGTCTCTGATCGGTCCCCAGTTCACGTCCAGAATTTGGAGGGCATTTATAGAGAGGCTGGGGGTCTCGGTCAGCTTGATGGGCAGGTGGAGTGAGTAAACCAGGATGTGGGCAAGTTTCTGCAGTCAGCTACCAGCTGGTCCTGGCCCCATGGCATCAGAGCCAGACGGAAGCTCCTGCGGTGGAGGAATGGGTGCAGCGCTCAAAGGACACATGGAAAGCCGTCCAGGAATCGTTGAGACTGGCTGGGGAAAGGCAGAAGAAGAACGCTGACCAGCACCGTAGTGAGGCCCACGTGTTCGTACCGGGGGACTGGGTCTGGCTCTCGACCCGAAATCTGTCCCTCCGCCTGCCCTGCCGGAAGCTGGGGCTGCAATGTGTGGGGCCATTTAAAATCCTGAGGAGGATAAACGAGGTGTGTTACAACTTCCTGCTTATTATCATATTGGTGGTGCTGGTCCACTACAAGAAGGTGAGGTGCATGAGGTCCCTCCACCCCCTCTGGACATCGTGGGGTGCCCGGCGTACACAGTACGTACCATTCTGGACTCGAAACGCCGGGTGAGGGGCCTACAGGGGTACGGTCCGGAGGAGAGGTGCTGGGTACCAGTGGGGGACATTTTGGACCCTTCACTCCTGAGAGACTTCCACTGCTTCCACCCGGATCGCCCGGCGCCTCTTCCTCCGGGCCGCATTCGAGGCCAGTGGCAGCACGCTGCGGGTGGTACTGTCACAACTCCCGCTGAAGTTGGCTCCCCCGCCTGTTCGGGTGGTGCCCGGCGGTTGTCGTAAAAGGCCTACTAGCGGGCACCGATCCCTTTTTCTTTTCAGTTAATTTTGTCTCATTTGTTACACCTGTTCCTATTTTGTGTGTGCTTGATTTTCTTCCCTATTTAGCTTATGGAACCCGCCCCTTTGTTGTGCGAGATTATTTTGATAATCACGTTGTATCGTTTGGTGTTGTTAGTGCTCTGTACCTTGGTACCCGTTGTTTGGGGTTTTCATTTAGGTGCCGTATTAAAGTGCACTTTTCCCCTGGACCTCTCTGATCTCTGCGCCTAATTCCTCGCTACACACCTAGCCAGCCGTGACAACAGTTTTTTACATGGTCCATAATTTCTCTGGATTAAGCAACCAATAGTTTATACACACACACATACACACAGGCTGGCACAATTCAATATTGTCACGACTTCTACCGAAGTCGATGCCTCTCCTTGTTCGGGCGGTGTTCGGCGGTCGATGTCGCCGGTCTTCTAGCCATCGCTGATCCATTTTCCATTTGTGTTGTCTTGTTTTCCCACACACCTGGTTTCATTTCCCTCATTATGTGTTGTGTATTTAGCCCTCTGTTTCCCCCATGTCTTTGTGCGTGATTGTTTATTGTTAGGTCGGTACATTTCCGGCTGGTTTATTCCCGGGTGCTGTTTTTACCCGTGTTTAGTGGCAACCGTTATTTTTCTTCGCACATTGGGTTTGTTACTTTGCTACTTTATTAAAGTGCTTTGTTCAATTATCTCTGCTCTCCTGGGCCTGACTTCATGCAACAGCTACACCCACCGCCTGACAAATATTAACAGTTCTTATTTATTCTCGGTAATACAAATTACCCCTTATTTATTGTTGGTAATACCAATTACCCCACTGAAGACTAAAAAAAGTATACTTGGTCATAACTCACTTTATATGGGCAAATAAAACTCATAGAATAAAAAGGTACCTTTTATGTCTTCCAAAACTTAAAAATAACTGATATTGGCACAAGATTAAGGGTGTTGGAACATCACTAACAAAATTACAGTTAACAAAAATGTACACTTAGTCCAGTATAAACTAATGTATATAATGTTTTCTACAGGAGAAATCACAAATTCTACAGTACAACAGCAGAGTCATTTTTTAATTGTAAAACTAATAATGACTCAATAATCCATGCCTTCTGCAAATCCAAAAGTTATGGGCGGAGTTGGAAAGTTGGCTGTCATTAGTATCCCAATGTAAATGTACTTTTTATCCATCTGCATACTTCAAGACATGCCATACGAGTGAGCAGTGAGGTACCTGACCGGTTGGATAATACTTTTCTCATCAAACATCTTGAAAAAATGCACACTTAACTGGAAATCAACCAATCCTCCATCGCTAACACAAGAGAAAGGTCATACTTTATTAATTAAATGTTGAAAGTGCGTGGGCGACAAAGAAACAAAATAGTGCAGTTTGAAGCCATGTGGCAGAGGTGGGCAGGTGGGTCTGGCCAGGTGTGATGTCGTTGATGTTTGTGTGCGTCTGTATGGTGTCATTTGTATGTGCATGTTTTGTATTGTTTGAAATATATATATAAAATTGTACAAAAAAATACAAATATGAATAGTTAACACAATGGGTTTGGCCAGGTGTGCTGCTGTTGATATTTGTGTGTGATGGTATGATCTCATTTGTATTGTTAGAATTTATTACATTTTTTACAAAAAAAGTACAATATTAACACTTACAATTTTAGTTAACAATTCAGGAATCTGCAATCTGATTAGCACACACACGGGATTACATAATTGTCTCATCTTAACACTGTCTATGGTACAGGGGACTCAAGGGCTCACTCTTCCACCACCTCCTCTGCAACCTATAAAATAAAGAGTTCCTAATTAGTTAAATACTAATATTAGGGTTTTTAAGGATTAGTGTCCTTCCCAAAAATGTATCACTGCCCTTTGGTATTTAACTTATTTACATTTACATTTAAGTCATTTAGCAGACGCTCTTATCCAGAGCGACTTACAAATTGGTGCATTCACCTTATGACATCCAGTGGAACAGTCACTTATCACTGCCCTTTGGTATTTAAAGAATCAGTGCTTTGACCAGAAATCAAAAATCATATACATTTGCTGGGTTTTAAATCCAAACCAGAATAGAGAAATAGAGAAATAAAACATGACTCAATCCAATGCTTAAATGAGGGGTGCCATTGGTGCACACTTAGGGAGGTAGAGCAGGGTTTCTCAAACTATGGGTCAGGACCCAAAGTAGGCCCTGGGTATGTGAGAGGTGGGTCACAAGTTAATACATTGATAATCACATATACTATTTCTTCTTAGTTTGGGTTGTTGGACAGTTAATTCCTAATTTGGGTCTCGAGCTGAACCTCTGATTTAGAGAATCAGGACATAACACAAATCATGTCACATACACAAAGGTGATGAGAGAGAGAATTCTGTATTGGTCAGGAAGCAGACTGGGAGCACGGTAAAGGAAGTGCAGTGGTTTTTAGGGTTTGCCAACTACTACCGGTGGTTTATCTGGGGTTTTGGTCAGGTAGCAGCTCCCATTACCTCACTGCTGAAGGGGGGACCGGTGTGTATGCAGTGGTCGGCTGGGGCGGACAGGGCTTTTGGTCACCTGAAGGCTCTGTCTACCTCGGCTCCGGTGCTGGCTCATCCGGATTCCTCTTTGGCGTTCATAGTGGAGGTGGACGCGTCCGAGGCTGGGATAGGAGCCATGCTCTCTCAGTGCTCGGGTACGCCACCAAAGTTTCTTCTTCTTTTCGAAGAAGCTCAGCCCGGTGGAGCGAAACTATGATGTGGGGGACCGGGAGCTGTTGGCTGTCGTCAAAGCCTTGAAGGCGTGGAGACATTGGCTTGAGGGGTCTAAACACCCTTTTCTCATCTCGACTGACCACCGCAATCTGGAGTACATCCGAGTGGCGAGGAGACTGAACCTTCGCCATGCAAGGTTGGCCATGTTCTTTACCCGTTTTGTCTTCACCCTGTCCTACAGACCAGGTTCCCAGAACGCTAAGGCAGACGTACTGTCCCGGATGCATGACACAGAGGAGTGGCCCATGGATCCCACTCCCATACTTCCGGCCTCTTGCCTGGTGGCACCTGTGGTGTGGGAGCTGGACGCGGACATCGAGCGGGCGTTACGTACAGAGCGCACTCCCCCTCAATGTCCAGCTGGGCGTCTGTACGTTCAGTCTGCTGTCCGCGACCGTTTGATCTATTGGGCCCATACGTCACCCTCCTTTGGTCATCCAGGCATCGGTCCTGTCGTCTCCTCCCTTTGCCCGGTCTCCCTATGGCCCTACAGACTGCGGAGGCCCTGTTAACACACGTCTTCTGGCACTACGGGGTGCCTGAGGACATAGTATCTGATCGATGTCCCCAGTTCACGTTCGATGGACTGGGAGGCGTACGGTCCGGAGGAGAGATGCTGGGTGCCGGTGGAGCACGTATTACACTCCTCAATACTGCGGGAGTTTGGGTACAGCGAGCACCATCCCCCTCTCTCTGTCTCCTACAACCAGGCTGCTGTGGTCAGAGAGGTCGTAAATTCCTGGAGGGGATTATCTCTTCGTGGCCACGGTATAGAGAAAGAGTGAGTTTTCATAGAGAGAACAAAGGAATTTCTTCCACCTCACAGAAGTTGAGGTCCAAACAACATTTGTGTTCTGGAGAAGATATAAAAGATCGGTAAAGAATCCAGCTATGAACTGGTCCGTTTGGAACAATTTTGTGAAACTCATGGGAGACAATACAGCCACATTACTATAACACTGTTGTTACAATAGCCTCAGATATGAGGCTTACATCTAATTGTTGTATAAGATGAATGAGTTAGGATGACAATGTTTGTGTAATGTGATTTTGGACTGTTTTAATGAAGGAATCTCCAATTCCCTTTGGAGTTTAACTAAATCAGAGGACCGCCCATGAGCACAGTTATGGTCGGGCATCCTGGGACAGGCCCTTTTCTGCTCTTCCGAATAAAACCCTCACCCTGGTTTTCTATCACCAGACCATGTTTCTCTCAATTACGAGAGGACAAAGGTTGCAGACCAGCTTACCTCGATAACAAGAGGGCCAAGGTTTGAGAGGAGACAATAAATCTGAGTATAAGCTAAGGTTTGAGTAGACCATTGCTGAATCTTTTAACCATACCACGTGGTTAACCTCATAGTCCGCCCCATCCCGCATGCGGTCGCATTACTACAGCCTCAAGCTCATTACCATAACGCAACGTTAGCGATTTCTAAAACTCGCAAATGAAATGAAATAAATATGCCTGCTCTCAAGCTTATCCTTTTCTTAACAATCGTGTCGTCTCAGATTTTCAAAATATGCTTTAGAACCAGAGAAAATCAATAATTTGTGTAAGAGTGGTGATAGCTAGCTTAGCATTTAGCGTTCGCATTTAGCACGCAACATATTCACAAAAACCAGCAAAGGGATCAAATAAAAGAATTTACCTTTGAAGAACTTCAGATGTTTCAATGAGGAGACTCTCAGTTACATAGCAGATGTCCAGTTTTTCCTGAAAGATTCTTGTGTAGGACACATCGTTCCGTTTTGTTACTATGCATTTGGCTACCGAAACTAACCCGAAAATTCAGTCACATACACGT
Organism: Oncorhynchus gorbuscha; assembly: GCF_021184085.1. Classification (NCBI taxonomy): domain Eukaryota; kingdom Metazoa; phylum Chordata; class Actinopteri; order Salmoniformes; family Salmonidae; genus Oncorhynchus; species Oncorhynchus gorbuscha. The sequence goes on from NC_060179.1 coordinate 48,714,094, forward strand.
CAAACTTTTTTCCGAATTAACTCCATAATATCGACTGAAACGTGGAAAACGTTGTTTGAATCAATCCTCAAGGTGTTTTGTCATATATCTCTTCATTGAAATGGCAGTCCTAGAAGCCTTCTTTGTTCTCTGATTCGGATGGAAAAATACTGGTAGCTGACTTTTGCGCACCAATTTTCACGCAGACACCGTGCGGGACACTTGGCAATTGTAGTCTCTTATGGTCAATCTTCCAATGATATGCCTACAAATACGTCACAATGCTGCAGACACCTTGGGGAAACGCTAGAAAGTGTCCGTTCATTCCTGTCGCATTCACAGCCATATAAGGCGATCATGGAAAACGTACCTTCAGAAATCCTGTTCATTTCCTGGTCGCTCAAACATCTTGTTATAAGGCACTCACAGTGAAAATCTTTGCAGTTCTGGAAACGTAAGAGTGTCTTCTTTCCAAAACTATCAATTCCAAGCATAGTCGAGCATCTTTTTGTGACAAAATATTGCGCTTAAAATGGGCACGTCTTTTTATCCAAAAATGAAAAAATGACCCTAGTGGACTAACAGGTTAACCTCTTGCACTATCGATACCGACAGAATAAGAACAAGTCTTTGATATCAATTACTAGTCTGCAGCTAGGAATTCAGTATCATTGAACGCGAAGATTGACAACCGCCGAAACTTCTATTCTATAACGACATGAATGAATGTCACTCTGAACTAACCATTCTAACCACGACAGAGAGAGAGAGAGAGAGAGAGAGAGCAGACAAACTCTCCAACAGAAACAAACTTTTCAACAGAGATACCGACGACACACTGAGCGTAAATATATATTGATTGCAATTGTTCCCGAATGAGTGAGCGTTCATGTGCAAAGAATTAGCATTTCAATTGTTATAAATATCAACTGTGTGTTGTCTTATCTCAGTCGACCCCAACTTCCCTTTTGTACACCAAGCTGCGATGCCGGTTTATCCCACTAGGGAAACTCCGTTATCATTTCCTTGTAACTATCTACTGTTTGTTTATGCATATCTGTGAATTACTTAGTTAGTAAATAAATAAATATTTTAAGACAATTGATGTATGGATGACTCATAGTGAAGACTGGGTTCATGCAGATAACCAACAACTAACGTGAGGTAAAATATATAATTCATTAATTAAGAAGGGTAATTGATCAGATATTAAAATATATCTGAAAAGTTGTATTAGGAAATTTATAACTTTGTAATCTGAATATTTTCCTTGGTGCCCCGATTTCCTAGTTAATTACATTTGCCTGATTAGTTCATCACGAAATGCTAATTACAGAGAATCTGATAAAAACTACAAGTCTTCAGTTAATGATAGTAAAGACACGACAATAGGATATGCACACAGAAGGACCAAGGACAATATTAATCCTCCTCCAGACCCATGACTCTCCTAGGGCTCTGGCCCATGTCTCAATAAGGCCTCAGACCCCCAGAAATGTTTGTGCTCAACCATGTTTCTGTCAGAGCCCTTGATTCCACCAGTAGACTCAGGCCTCTCGTAGAACCTATAAGTCAAACTCTCCTAACGTTAATTGAATGTACACCCCATGTATGTAGTTTGATCTGTGAAGATGGTCACTCATTGGAGCAGTGTACAAAAGAAAGGAAATGCACAAGGGGAATATGACCTTTCTACAGGAAAAGGGATCTATTCTGGCTGCTCAGGAACATTGCTGCCTGCCTCTCAACCAAACCAATAGCCCTTACTAACCATCAAACATCGGGTCATGTTGGGGCCCGGAAGGAAGTGTAAGAGCTGGACACGCTCTGAGGAAGGCGCAAGATGAAACATACTCAAGTGGTGTATTGACATATTGCAATTATGAATTTAAGGAAAGAAACACCAAGCTTTAACTGTAAATTATATCAAGTGAGTGCCACAAGAGCATTAGTGAGGTCGGCACTGATGTTGGGCGATTAGGCCTGGTTCGCAGTCGGCGTTCCAATTCTTCCCAAAGGTGTTTGATGGGGTTGAGGTCAGGACTCTGTGCAGGCCAGTCAAGTTCTTCTACACCGATCTCGACAAACCATTTTCTGTATGGACCTCGCTTTGTGCGCATGCTGAAACAGGAAAGGGCCTTCCCCAAACTGTTGCCATAAAGTTGGAAGCAAAGAATCGTCTAGAATGTCATTGAATGCTGTAGTGTTAAGATTAACCTTTCACTGGAAATAAGGGGCCTAGCCCGAACCATGAAAAGCAGCCCCGTACCATTATTCCTCCTGCACCAAACTTTACAGTTGTCACTATGAATTGGGGCAGGTAGCCTTCTCCTGGCATCCGCCAAACCCAGATTTGTGTGTCGGACTGCCAGATGGTGAAGCGTGATTCATCACTCCAGGCAACACGTTTCAACTGCTCCAGAGTCCAATGGCGGAGAACATTGTTGTATTCGGCGCATGTGGAAAAGAAAGTTATTTGATTTGATTATAAGTTCAACATAAAAACTGAGGAATGAAAAAAAAGAGGAACCCTGTCATTTTGAAGTAAATTCCCATCAGCCTAATTTTGTATTGGCATGAAACCATGGGTGTGCTCAGCAGCAACACTGGAGTTATGGGTCATTGTTAACTCTGATCCTTGTCCATAGAACACATGTGAGCCAAGGTAAATGGCTTACACCAGTTCTGCATCACCATGGGTGTCACTTGAAAAAGAAGTGAAGAGAGAAAGTAGATGTCTCAACAAAAGTATGGATCTTGACCACCCATAGCACTCGGGTGGATTTACAAGTGGGTGTCTTCGGTTTTGTGCTCATTGTAGTCACATTCGTCATACTTGGTAAGAGGGTCCCACTCTGGATGGAGGGAGACTGTGTTTCATGACAAGAGTAAAGAATTTGACGTGATCAAACAGATCAATTCCAAAATACAGAGACACGCAAGTAACTGCCGTAGTCCTCTACAGATGCCTGAGGTGACTTTTAGTCCTGGCCACTTCAATGATCGCTGCAACCAAGTCACTGCCATTGAGGAAATTAAGAGTAACAGAGTTAATGTACTGATTGCCATAAACACCACAAGAACAATGCATACTGTTGAAAGCTGTCCAAACAGGTCAAATTACTAAAGGGAATGAACTCATTTAAGTAAATACATCAAATTCTGCATGACAGGCCAGTCATTACTCATTATGGTCCAAGAAATGTCTAATTTAATGTAGTAGGCAGCTAGCCAGGAAAATCTATTTCGGGCACATTAATAGATCCCTCGATGTTGACATCCTCTACATAACATTTAACATGGAGGGTACAGTTATGGTGGCAAAAAGTAAACACACTTTATTTGGATGATTTATGATAGGAAACAGATGGAAATAGAAGTTGAACAATACAGGTCCCTGGTTGACCAGTATTGTGACATGGAGACATTTCAATGGCACGCGCATCAAGAAAATGTAATAATTTGTTTGGTCAATTTAGTCAATTGAATAGCATCAATTCAACTAGTTTGACCCACTGAATCTGCCCATAATTCTCATATGCATGATTCATGTTTGACGATTCAAGTTAATTCCAGTTCAGTTCCATTGTCGTCACAGCTGGAAAATTGCCTCGAGTTGCCATGGCAAAGTCCAAAGTTTCTCACGTAATTTGTGTCACAGCCAGAAACTCAATCACATGAGAATCAGAAAAAATGTAGAAAATACTTTTGAGGATTAATTGTGTTTTTAGAGCAGGATGTAGAAGAAAACTACACTTCTAATATCAAATGGAGTTTGGGGGAGGGTAAAATGGGTTCTTACACCTTCTGGCGTGTTTGTCACTTTAAGCCATAATGGCTTGAAAATTAGCCTTTGGACTGTCCCTGGTGCGCTCTAATGAGAGGATAGTTCAGGTGGCTTTTCCTATCCGTTAAAGGGAATGCCATTTTCTTCTATACCCCTCTTCCCACCGCCAGTTGTTTGAAGTATGGGGGGGAAATAAAGGAAAACCAATGGCAGTGGTGGAAAAAGTACCCAATTGTCCTACATGAGTAAAATTAAACATACCTTAATAAAAAATGACTCAAGTACAAGTCACCCAGTAAAATACAACTTGAGAAAAGTTTGGTTTTCAATATACTTAAGAACCAACAGTAAATGTAATTGCTAAAATATACTTGAGTATCAAAAGTAAAAGTATAAAAAGAAATTCCTTATATTAGGCAAACCAGGTGGCACCATTTTCTTGTTGTTTTCTTTATTTACAGATAGACATCATTTTACAAACAAAGCGTGTGTGCAGGGGTTCTCAAACTTTTTCAGCCTGGGACCCAAATTAGAAATTGTGTGTTTTCCTAATATATGCCATTTAGCAGACGCTTTTATCCAAAGCGACTTACAGTCATGTGTGCATACATTCTACGTATGGGTGGTCCCGGGGATCGAACCCACTACCCTGGCGTTACAAGCGCCATGCTCTACCAACTGAGCTACAGAAGGACCTGGCTCCAAGTTGAGGAAAATATATGTAAATATCAGTGCATTTCATTGCCCTTATGCCTAAAACAAAAATGCAGTATAGACAAAAACAAATAACAATGAAATACCCATAAATATCTTTTCATGTTTATTTTCACCCATTAAAAAAAAACTTAGATTCCTGTCTAGGTTGGAACTGTTGCTGTTAAAATACAATAAATCATTTCATTCTGAACTGGAAAAAACGGATTGATCACATCACACAGATGTGCAACAGAACACACACAGGCTTTTTGATCGTGCATCCCTAAGTAACAGTACAGATGAATAATTCAGGCAGTTTATCTACACGTTATCTTACTGTATACATTGTTGTTGATAGAAAGTCTAGGTTGGAACTGTTTCTGTTAAAATACATTTGTTTAAATTCTGGCATAAACTGATCGATCATTTCACACAGATGTAGACCAGAACACACACATACACAGTCCTAATGAGAGGTGTGTGGCTGGTTGAAGTTTTCAACAAGCATGTTTATTCTGGGCTCTGCTTTAGAGAGTGCAACACTGAGGTGATGCTCAGCACTGACACTGTTTCTGTTCTTCAGAACCATGATTTGCATAGGTATGTGGTGCCAAACTGGATCAGAACATCTACTGCTTTCTCAGTCAGGCAGGAGACTGCAGCTTCCTGCTGCAGATGAGCAACCCAGAACTGTGTGAGTGTTTGCTTCATGCTGTTTATTCCAGTTCAGAATAAAAATCATGACTTGTAATTTTAACAGCAACAGTTCCAACCTAGACTAGTTTTCAACAATAATTTCTACAGTAAAATGTACAGTAGGCCTGCTAATTTTTCATCTTCATCTACTGTTTCTTAGGGTTGCACTGTCAGTAGCTAGTTAGCTTGCTTTGGCTAATGTTAGCTATTAGCTGTGTAACGTTACACGGCTATTGGATTGTGTGAAAGAGAAACTCACGTCTAACATTACTATTTGGAGATAGTACTCCCTTATTTCTGCTTATCATAACCTGTTGTGAAATAACAACAATGCCTTGCTAGTTGACTTACTTCTCCACTTTCGAAGCACTGTTTCCTTAAGCATTCTGCCCTGTTCTGAAAGAACTCTCTGGGTTTACCGCCATGTTGTGCTTGGATGTTTGGTCAGGACTTGTCGTTTTATTAATTTGTTCGTTTTGAGACTCATTGCTAAGCACTTACCCACACAACACACAATGTGGGCGCTCCTTGTTATTTCTCAAAGTTTGTGTGAAAGAGACAAAATCATCACTGTATTTGCGTTTCATGAGCTCAGTCAGAACATGTGGCTGGCGTGAGTCCATTTCATGACAGTGGTGAGTGATGGCGAGTGGGAAGAAGTCAGTGGCTTGAACAACAGCGCTGCAGGGTGTGGGTCGCAGAATGATCTTCAACAAAACTGCAGAAAAAAGATTGGGTAAACCTCGAAGCACAAGGACATCTGCCTCTCGCGCCGCTGCCAAACTGAGCAGAGAGCGCGCAAACAAGCGTCTGTGTTGCCAAGGGCTAAAATAGAAGTCAGTTCTATTTGACGCAGATCATGCTGCAAGTCCTGCCTCTCCCATCTCCTCATTGGTTTATAGAAGCAGGTACCCAGGTGCCATGTCCTCATTGGTTATACCCACGTGGGTGACTGAAAGACGAACGTGGTCAGTGGCGGTAATGCACCTAATTTATGAAAGTTGCCAATCGCAATATAAAGTCAAGAGAAGAAAAAAGCCGAGAACGAGGAGAGATGACTACAAACGATTCGGTTGACAGTTGTGTGGATTAGTTGTCGGAGTAGAGGACTTTGTGCATTTATGTAAAAAAAAAACTAAATATTTATATCCCAGGACAAATTATCTAGCAACAGCAAGCTAGCTAAATAGGACAAATTAGCTAGCAAGTGCAAGGTAACTAGCTAAATTGCCATAAATGTTTAATGCTTTTCGACCTGTCCCCAAATTAATGTAATTTGTTCAGTTTGTTTTGATATTTTAACCTGCGTGTCGTGATCGCGTTTGGTGTGGGGGAACAAATACATTTATGCACGATGGCGCACGCAGCCGGTTCCGTGTTAGGAAATCTTGTACGTTTTGTTCTATGAAATTATTCTTCATCAGCTAACGTCACTTTGTGAATTTTGAAGCATTTATATAATACAAAACAGATAGACTTCATAATTCATAAAGGTCATGTTAACTGACTGCTATTATTATCTCATTCCTCAGACCTTATTTTTGGTGTTTATTCCAAAACCCTATTCATTTCTCCCATAGGGACGGCTGAACGAACCAGAGGTAACTAATTTCCGGGTTTTAGGACTACAAGCTGGGGATGACTATTAAGCTAAATTATAGAAAAAAAAGATAATGGAACATCAGAAGAAGCTTTACAATAAATATGGTTACTTACATCTAAAGGGGAAAAACTGAAGATAAGCCGAAATTGGCCTAAAGACATGATCTGAAAACATTGGTAACTCCTTACATTAAAGAACACTAATGGGGGTTGTTAAAGGTTTACATTAGTAGTTAATTACTTTATAGATGCACTGAACAAAAATATAAATGCAACAATTTAAGATTTTACTGAGTTACAGTTCATATAAAGAAATCAGTCAATAGAAATAAATTCATTAGGCCCTAATCCATGGATTTCACATGACTGTTATTACAGATGTGCATCTGTTGGTCACATAGATACCTTAAAAAGGTAGGGGCGTGGATCAGAAAACCAATCAGTATCTGGTGTGACCACCATTTGCCTCATGCAGCGCGATCTCCTTTGCATAGAGTTGATCAGGCTGTTGACTGCGGCCTGTGGAATGTTGTCCCACTCTTCAATGGCTTTGCAAATGTTTGTGGATATTGGCGGGAACTGGAACATGCTGTAGTACACATCGATCCAGAGCATTCCAAACGTGCTCGATGGATGACATGTTTACTGAGTATGCAGGACATTTTCAGCTTCCAGGAATTGGGTACAGATCCTTGTGACATGGGGCCGTGCATTATCATGCTGAAACGTGAGGTGATGGCAGCAGATGAATGGCACAACAATGGGCCTCAGGATCTCGTCACAGTATCTCTGTGCATTCAAATTACCATTGATAAAATGCAATCGTGCTCGTTGTCCATTGCTTATGCCTGCCCATACCATAACCCCACTGCCTCAATGGGGCACTATGTTCACAACGTTGACATCAGCAAACTGCTCGCCCACAACGCAATACACTAGCCTGCAGTTGAGAGGCCAGTTAGACGTACAGCCAAATTCTCTAAAACGACATTGGAGACAGCTTGTGGTAGAGAAATTAACATTAAATTATCTGTCAAGAGCTCTGGTGAACATTCCTGCAGTCAGCATGCAGCTCCCTCAACTTGAGACATCTGTGGTATTGTGTTGTGTGACAAAACATGCACAAAATGAGAGAAATAAGCTTTTTTTTGTGTGTATGGAAAACAGACCAACACTTTACATGTTGCATTTATATTTACATTTACATTTAGGTCATTTAGCAGACGCTCTTATCCAGAGCGACTTACAAATTGGTGCATTCACCTTATGACATTTTAGATATTTTTAACCCACTAAGTTCTAATTCTTATTAAAACTTCTTATGGATCAAATCCCGTTAGCGGGATCGATTTGACAACATCCGGTGAAATGGCAGAGCGCCAAATTAAGTTATTAGAAATATTTACCTTTCATACATTCACAAGTGCAATACAACAAATTAAAGATGAACTTCTTGTTAATCCAGCCACCATGTCAGATTTCAAAAAGGCTTTACGGCAAAAGCAAACCATGCTATTATCTGAGGACAGCACCCTGCATACAAACACATGACAATCATATTTCAACCCGCCAGGCGCGACACAAAACTCAGAAATAACAATATAATTCATGCCTTACCTTTGAGGATCATCCTCTGTTGGCACTCCAATATGTCCCATAAACATCACAAATGGTCCTTTTTTTCGATTAATTCCATCGTTATATATCCAAAATGTCCATGTATTTGGCACGTTTGATTCAGAAAAACACCGGTTCCAACTCGCCCAACATGATTACCATTATCTAATAAGTTACCTGTAAACTATGTCCAAACATTTCAAACAACTTTCCTCATCCAACTTTAAGTATTTTAAAATGTAAATAATCAATAAAATTGAAGACGGGATAAACTGTGTTCAATAGTGTTTAAATAACTTAATTAACAGTAATATATTTTTTTTCACATTGAATTTTCTTTTATTTCCACACACCCCCTGGGGAATGCCCACATACTCCTAGGGGTACGCGTACCCCCAGTTGGGAAACACTGGTGTGGAGAATTGATTATGCCAGGTCACTTACCAGTCACAGAACATGGCTGTTAGCATCTGCTTTGAATAGATAAGAGCATTTAAACATTTTATTAAAGAATATATTAGAAAGATTTGTAATACTACAATGCCATGCATCAGGGTTCAAATCACGCTAACGTTGATGTTCCTCTTCTTTAGAGTGCACTTCTCCCCGTAGACCCCCTGTAAATCAAATCTTGCCAAAGTTAATTGTGAGTTAATCCAATCACCAAAATTTGAGTTGCCAGTCTTGTGGTTCAAACCATTACAAAATGACAACTGTTGTCAAAGACTTCACTACACCAATAAAGTCTAGTCGTTTCTTTTTTGGTAAAAAATGTTTATTGGCTTCTCTAATCAGTTTCTAAATGCAGTAACATGTACAGCCCTGTAAATCAGATCACAATGGTCTGGAACTAAAAGGACAGGGATGGGGAAGCATCAGCTACAACATTAGGTGTTGTGGTCGATCAGAAAAAAGGGCCATACAAAATCATCAGATCATGCATATGGGAAGAAACCAAATGAACAAACTTTTAGTGTTTTTGTACATTTTTGTAAACAATATCCTTCTAGAGATATGAAAACATTTAGGACAAGTAACAACAATAAAAGAATATAACATAAGAGAACGTTTCTATGAGGCACCTAGAATGCAACACTGCTTGGCGTGAATGCTTTACAGACAAAAAAAGATAATACATTTTGCATTTCAACGAGTCAATTGCTCTTCTATAATTGTAAACACAAGCAGTGTTACATGATTATACAATATGTTTAACCTATACTACAAGTATTTTCACTACATACATAAAACACGTGTTCCTGTTTTCTGTAGCTTCAGTGATGAGGTATATTTAGGTCAATCCTATCGTTTGTTTCTCTCAGCCTCTCGCTCTCTCTTTAAACGCATAGTGTATGTTTTGGAGTGAAGTGGCCGGCCTGCCAGTCTTACATTTCTTGAGATCTGAGCAGATGTAGGAAAAGATCAACCCTGGCTGCCAGGATAGAAGTGGCTTGAGACAAAGAAGACAAAGGCCATTGTTTATTCTCGCAATGTTTGAAGGACTGCATTTGGGGGGGGGGGGGGGGGGGGGGTTATAACGTGAAGTTGAGCCTCTATCACCAAGGTTATTTTTCAGTATCAGGCCTGATTTTGTAGGGTGAAGACGGATTGAGGTGCAGTGAATAACTGCACTTTCAAAACATGCAGTAAAAATAAACACTTGCTAGGTTAAAGACATGATCGGGCACTTTGGCGAGTAGCAAGTATCTTTTTTACCTCCAGCTTTGAGCTGGATGTGTCATTGTGTAGTTCATACCTGCATAATATACATGAGCAGAATTACTGTGTCCTCAATTGGACATGAAATCCCTAGTTTGAGACTTTTCTGGAAGCTGTGAGCAGCCATTTTGCTTACATCTACCCCCACGTTGGACAGCCCCCCCCGCCTCTAGAAATTAGAGTTTTCGCAAATGAGCTTCAGCCCTTCGCCATTTGAGTGACAGCTAGCAAGACGCATACACACAATAGAGCAAGCAATGATGTGGTGCACATATGTGACACAGTACGCTATTTTTCATGGACCACCTTTGGCTTGTGGGCGTTACTTTGAGAAATCCTGGCTAAAAAGTATACTCAAGTACCGGAGAATATCTTTAAGAATAAATAAAGGAAAAATAGTTTGATTTTTGCATCCAGTAGTCTTAGTACATCAGTGGGGGGAGTTCCAGCATAATGTCTGCATCTCTCATAATAATGGGTAACATACAATTCTAACAACCCCTCCACCTGACCAAACAGTCAAAAAACTAAAGCAACTATACATCTAACTGGCCATGGTCATAACCGTTCAACCCCAGTCTAACCCTCCCTACAGAACACCCTCACGCTCTATTCCACCCACCCCTGTTCAATTTTATCCAATAAAAATCAATTGGTTTTGCACATCCTTAATTGAGTCGGGTTGTTTTTCATTTTCAATTACGATGTTGTTTTCCATTGATTTCCATTGCCAAAAAAAAGGGTAACAGCCAGGAGTGGAGGACAAAGCGGTAAAAATGTGTGACAATATAATTGTTGAAATGTCGCTAATGGGGCCAGTGTGTTTCCTTGTCATGGGCCACTGAAGGGGGGGGGGGGCATTCCAAAGAGGTGCATGGCTAAACAGATATTTCTGTTGAGGCTGGGGTGTGTACACCATGAGTTCTTGAGTGTATAAATATCCATGTTCCCATGTCTTTTACATGTGGCCCTTTATGGAGGAAATGTGAGCGGTTGTTTTCACATTGACATAGAAGTACCATAACAAGTAGCGGAAAGGGTTGGATGAGGAAAACTCAACAGGAAGATCCAGTGAAGTCTTTTTGTTCCGCCCTCTTCCTGGGATAAATAGTAACAAAGCTTTGTAGTCTCAAAGTACATATGTGAAAAGTGTGCCAGTTGCATCTCATAATACAAAGTTATTCTTATTACACAATTTTGCCTTAATTCCTGAGTAACACAATCCTTGTAACAGACAGTATAGAACTTTTTTTTGCCATTTGAATTCTGGGCTTTTCCCTGACACAAGCTTAATTATTATTATTGTAATTCTCATCATTCATTAATACTTTACAGCTGTATGAATGTTAAAACAAGGGGTTACAGGTGAAAGAAATAATTAAGTTCATAGCTTACTACCCCCTATTCTTTTGTTTTAAAATGACATACAAATGTAGGTTTAATTCATATCATAGCAACTACACTAACAAAATAAAGACTAAACACAGATACAAACAAATATCTAAAAATTGCATTTGAGGCCTTAAAAGACCTTCCCTGGTAGAGTTCTGGTTATCAACATTTAATGGCAGTGTTTCATTTAAAAAAAATCTCACTACAAGAAGAAAATGAAGGGTATAGGAACACAAAGAAAAACAAAACCCACAACTAGGTTCACCTATTTTCAACCCTTACCTGAAACTTTGACTTGTTGCGGTTTTCGATCCTGTACTAACTGGCTCGCTGACATCAGCTAACAAACTGGCAAACCCTGAGAATTCTGACACAGTAGCCCGTATTCTGTGGTCGACCTCGGGCCGGAGGTCAATGCTGTAACCCAGCGGGGTATGGCGGCCCGACTTGAACTGGGAGCCGAAGGCCTGGGCAAAGTTCTCGATCTGGTAGGTAGCCCGCAGGTCCACTTCCTTGGGTGTATCCAGGTCGGCGTAGTTGCCGGAGCCGTTGCTCCTGTTTCCCTTGGCCCCCTGCTCCTTGGTGGCCCCGCCGGCGGCAGTCAGCTCCTGGGGTGTGAGCTGAAACCCATGGGAGTGGTGCTGCTTCTCCAGCTGCTCAGTAAGCTCCTGAGACGGGGTGAGCTGCTGGTGGCTAGCCGCCTCCAGGCCATTGAGGTGGAAGGCCGGCTGGGACGGGGAGCCTACCAGTATGCCGTAGTGGGACTTAGAGGATGACAACGAAGAAGAGGAGACTGTGGAGCTGGGCAACGGCAAGGAGATGGATGGTGGGTAGCCACATTCCAGCGGGGATGAAGTATAGACATGCTTGTCAGGGAAGAAGGGCCCTGTGGGGCTGGAGCTGCTAGGGAGCAGAGGGAAGGGCCTGCTGGGACCCAGAGTGGGGAAGGGCCCACTGTGGCTGGTACGCTCTAGGGCCTGCAGTAGGAATTTGGAGTACTCGCTCATTACCACCTGCTTGTCGCCGCCGTTGGGTGAGTCGTCATCCAACTCTGGGGTGACAGGTGCGGCCGGCTGCAGGTCCACGTGGTGCGAGCCACTGCTGTCGGTGAGGTCAAAGGTTATGTCACTATGGTGGTGGTGTGTGTTGTCTGACTTGTGGCTGTAGTGGTCCAGCAAGCTCTGGAGCACCTCGTCCGGGATGCATGACTTGTCATGGTGCTTGAGGTCCAGGGGCAAGGCGTCCAGCATGGCGGGCTCGTTTTGGTGGCCCAGCGAGCCCTGAATCACACTGCTGGACTGGGGCTGGCCCATGTGAAGGGAGGGTGCCCCATAGTCGTTGTTGGCCATATGTTGGAGGTAGCGACGCTTCTTCACAAACTGCATGGCGCCGTCGTAGTTGTTGCTGGTGGCTGACTGGGCCTGCTTGGTGGCTGACTGGGCCTGCTTGGCGCCCCCATCGGAGGAGCCCTGGAGGAGGCCCAAGGCCTCGAGCCCTGAGCCCACCGCCAGCTCCATGGAGCCCTGCTTCTGAGACAGCAGCTTCTCCTCCCCGTCCTCCACGGAATTGAGGGACTTATTGTTCTTCTTGAAGACCAGCTTGGGTGTGCGGCCCTGCATGATGGGCCCGAGGTCGGAGCAGTCCGTGCCGTAGTCCTGCAGGCTTCCCGACGACGCGGTGGCGGCCACACTCTTCTTCCGCATGCGCTTGATGCCTTCGCCTGCGTTTTTGGACTTGCCCCTCCTGCGTCCAGAGGTGGCGGTAGAATTTCCCTGAGTGAGTGAGTAGCTGCCGTGGCCAATGTCTGCATCAACCAGCTGCAGCATGCTTGGGTCTAGTCCCTTCTTTAAGGCTTCTCCACAGGTCCGCTTGTGCTTTAGTAACCGGTCTGTCCTCGAGAAAAACTACAGGGTGAACAGGGGGAGATGCACAGCATTTTAAAATATGTTCTCGTCACCCGATTGAGCAGATGGATCAACGACAACAAGATCTATTTGTCCAGTGTTACATGCACACAAAGTGCTCTCGAACAAGCGTTACTGTTCCAAACGGCTGTGATAACAGAGCACGTTGCAAGCATCCAACACTGGATTATCCATTATATTTTGAGCAAACAAATAGGCTAGATTGAGACAAACTTCAGTGTGACATCAAGAATTGGCATATTGTCAATCCGACCTGGTTTCAAATACATGGTTATTTTCGTATTTGTACTTTCAAATTCCTATAAATGGCTGAAACCATTTTCAAAGACTTATTTCCAAAGACATTATCTGAAATAAGCTTAGGACAAAACAGACCTGGGTTTTAATGCATGGAGTATTGACATGAGTATTTTTAAATACATGCCAATATTCAACTACTTGAAATCTATGCCATTTTTCTAAATACTTTATTTTCAGAGACATTTTAGAAGTATTGAAATACCTTAAATAGTATTTGAACACAGGTATTTTGTCAATCAAATATCTGTTTCGGATTTGAGGGTAAATCCTAGCTACCCGTGTGACTAACTGACCTGTTGGCAGGTGTCACACCTGTATGGCTTCTCTCCGCTGTGGGTCCTCTTGTGCCGCTCCATGTGGTACTTCTGGATGAAGCACATGTTACACTGGTCACAGCTGAAGGGCTTCTCTCCTGACAACCGACACAGTTGGAACCAAATTTACTCACTCAAAGCTCGTCCCGAGCGATTAACCGATCTAGATAAATGTTCATTTTTTTTTAGAAACAATTGCCTGACGTTTCAATCATACTAAAATGGATTATATATAACATTTTTTTTAAACTCATCAATCTACACACAATACCCATAATGACAAAGCAAAAAAAGGTTATTTTTTTGTGTAAATGTATTTGAAAAAAATGGAAATACCAGATTTACGTAAGTATTCAGACCCTTTACTCAGTATTTTGTTGAGTCACCTTTGGCTGAGATTACAGCCTCAAGGCTACTTGGGTATGACACTACAAGCTTGGCACACCTGTATTTGGAGAGTTTATCCCATTCTTCTCTGCAGACCTTCTCAAGCTCTGTCATGATGGATGGGGAGCGTCGCTGCACAGCTACTTTCAGGTCTCTCCAGAGATGTTCGATCGGAGACTTGTCCTGAAGACACTCCTGCATTGTCTTGGCTGTGTGCTAAGGGTTGTTGTCCTGTTGGAAGGTGAACCGTCTCCCAAGTCTGAGGTCCTGAGCAGGTTTACGTCAAGGATCTCTGTACTTTGCGCCGTTCATCTTTGCCTCAATCCTGACTTGTCTCCCAGTCCCTGTCCCTGAAAAACATCCCCACAGCATGATGCTTCCACCACCATGCTTTACCGTAGGGATGGTGCCATGTTTTCTCCAGACGTGAAGCTTGGCATTGAGAACAGAGAGTTCAATCTTGGTTTATTCAGAACAGAAAACCTTGTTTCTCATGGTCTGAAAGTCTAAGTGCCTTTTGGCAAACTACAAGCGGGCTGTCATGTGCCTTTTACTGCCATCTGGCCACTCTGCCATAAAGGCCTGATTGGTGGAGTGCTGCAGAGATGGGAGAAAATTCCAGAAGGACAACCATCTCCACAGGAACTCTGGAGAGTGGCTAGAGTTACCTTCTATTTCTTGGTCACCTCCCTGACCAAGGCCATTCTCCCGATTGCGCAGTTCAGCCGGACAGAAAGCTGAAGGAAGAGTCCAAACTTCTTCAATTTAAGAATGAAGGCCACGGTTGTTGGGTACCTTCAATCCTGCAGAATTGTTTTGGTACCCTTCCCAGATCTGTGCATCAACACAATCCTGTCTCTGAGCCCTAAGGACAATTCCCTCGACCTCATGGCTTGGTTTTCGCGCCGACATGCACTGTCAACTGTGAGACCTTATATAGACAGGTGTGTGCGCCTTTCCAAATCACGCCCAATCAATTGAATATACCACAGTTAGACAACAATCAAGTTGCAGAAAAATCAAGGATAATCAATGGAAACAGGATGCACGTGAGCTCAATTTCAAGTCTCATAGTAAAGGGTATGAATACTTATGTAAATAAGGTATCTTTATTTAATGCATTAGCAAAAATAAAAATAAAAATGTTTTTGCTTTGTCATTATGGGGTATTGTGTTGATATTTAATCAATTCAAATATTGAATAGATTTTAGTACAAGGCTGTAACGTAACAAAATGTGGAAAAAGTTCAGGGGTCTGAATACTTCCCGTAAGCACTGCAAATCACAAATTGAATGCACAAGCTGCATTTTGAATGCCTTCAGGGACCAGCGCCTGCTGTTTCTGGGAAGGGGCCATTGCGGGCCCCTTCCCATCCCCCCACACAATGTATGCATTCATGATGGCAATGTTGAGCATCCTCCAAAACACATACCTCCACCATTTTCTACCTGTCCGTCCAACATTGTAATAGCTCCTCAGTTGGTCAAGCCTAACCATTTTCTACCTGTCCGTCCAACATTGTAATAGATCCTCAGTTGGTCAAGCCTAACCATTTTCTACCTGTCCGTCCAACATTGTAATAGCTCCTCAGGTGGTCAAGCCTAACCATTATCTACCTGTCCGTCCAACATTGTAATAGCTCCTCAGTTGGTCAAGCCTAACCATTTTCTACCTGTCCGTCCAACATTGTAATAGCTCCTCAGGTGGTCAAGCCTAACCATTATCTACCTGTCCGTCCAACATTGTAATAGCTCCTCAGGTGGTCAAGCCTAACCATTTTCTACCTGTCCGTCCAACATTGTAATAGATCCTCAGTTGGTCAAGCCTAACCATTTTTTACCTGTCCGTCCAACATTGTAATAGCTCCTCAGGTGGTCAAGCCTAACCATTATCTACCTGTCCGTCCAACATTGTAATAGCTCCTCAGTTGGTCAAGCCTAACCATTTTCTACCTGTCCGTCCAACATTGTAATAGCTCCTCAGGTGGTCAAGCCTAACCATTTTCTACCTGTCCGTCCAACATTGTAATAGCTCCTCAGTTGGTCAAGCCTAACCATTTTCTACCTGTCCGTCCAACATTGTAATAGATCCTCAGTTGGTCAAGCCTAACCATTTTCTACCTGTCCGTCCAACATTGTAATAGCTCCTCAGGTGGTCAAGCCTAATCATTATCTACCTGTCCGTCCAACATTGTAATAGATCCTCAGTTGGTCAAGCCTAACCATTTTCTACCTGTCCGTCCAACATTGTAATAGCTCCTCAGGTGGTCAAGCCTAACCATTATCTACCTGTCCGTCCAACATTGTAATAGCTCCTCAGTTGGTCAAGCCTAACCATTTTCTACCTGTCCGTCCAACATTGTAATAGCTCCTCAGGTGGTCAAGCCTAACCATTATCTACCTGTCCGTCCAACATTGTAATAGCTCCTCAGTTGGTCAAGCCTAACCATTTTCTTGCTGTAATCTATTACGAGCTCTGGAACAGATATTCATACCACTTTCAAAAACAACTGCAAAACACCGCCACTGTGACCTTAGACCTTAGAGTCCGTACTATTAGGTGACCTAAACTGGGATATGCTTAGCACCCCAGGCGTCCGACAATCTAAACTAGATGCCCTTAATCTCACAAATTATACAACCCTAAATCCATAAACATGGGCACCCCCATAGATACCATCCGGACCATCTTGCTGTCTTCAACCAGGATCTCAGCGATCACTGCCTGCGACCACCCCATCACTGTCAAACGCTCCCTGAAACACTTCAGCAAGCAGGCCTTTCTAAATCGACCAGGCCCGGGTATCCTGGAAGGATATTGACCTCACTCCATCAGTAGAGGATGCCTGGTTGTTCTTTAAAAGTGCTTTCCTCACCATCTTAAATAAGCATGCCCCGTTCAATTTTTTTTAGAACTAAAAACAGATATAGCCCTTGGTTCATGCCAGACTTGACTGCCCTTGACCAGCACAAAAACATCCCATGGTGTACTGTAATAGCATCAAATAGCCCCCGCGATATGTACGTCAGGAACTAATATACACAGTCAGTCAGCATTCCTAACGCTAGCTTTTTCAAACAGAAATTTGCATACCGTAGCACTAATTCCAAAAAGTCCATGGAGAATAAGAGCACCTCCTCCCAGCTGCCCACTGCATTGAAGCTAGGGAATAATGTCACCACTGATAAAACTACAATAATCGAGAATTTCAAGAAACATTTTTCTACAACTGGCCATGCTTTCCATCTGGCTACCCCTACCAACAGCTCTGCACCCCCTGCAGCAACTTGCCCAATCCCCCCCGCTTCTCCTTCATCCAAATCCAGATAGCTGAGGTTCTAAAAGAAATGCAAAATCTGAACCCTTACAAATTCGCTGGGCTAGACAATCTGGACTCGCTCTTTCTATTCTGTATACACCGGGCCCTTCCTTGGACACAAACGAGCTTCAACGCTATACAACACTTCTTCCGTGGCTTCCAACTGCTCTTAAAGGTTAGTAAAACTACAAATGCATGCTCTTCAACCGATTGCTGTCCGCACCCACTAATCTGGACGGTTCTGACTTAGAATGTGGACAACTACAAATACCTAGCTGTCTGGTTAGACTAAAAACTCTCCTTCCAGACTCACATTAAGCATCTCCAATCCAAATTTAAGTCTAGAATCTGCTTCCTATTTCGCAACACAGCATCCTTCACTCATACTGCCAAAAATACCCTCGTAAAACTGACCATCCTACAGATCCTCGACTCCGGCGATGTCATTTACAAAATGGCCTCCAACACTCTACTCAACAAACTGGATGCAGTCTATCACAGCGCCATCCGTTTTATCACCAAAGCCCAATATGCTCTCGTTGGCTGGCCCTCGCTACATATTCGTCGCCAAACCCACTGGCTCCAGGTCACCTTTAAGTATTTTCTAGGTAAAGCCCCTCCTTATCTCAGCTCACTGGTTACCATAGCAACCCCCTCCCGTAGCACACGCTCCAGCAGGTATATTTCACTGGTTATCCCCAAAGCCAACACCTCCTTTGGCCGCCTTTCCTTACAGTTCTCTGCTGCCAATGACTGCAACGAATTGCAAAAATCACTTCAGGTGGAGACCCATATCTTCCTCACTAACTTCAAGCATCAGCTGTCAGAGCAGCTTACTGATCACTGTACCTGTACACAGCGAAATCTGTAAATAGCACAGCCAACTACCTCTTCCCCATATTGTTATTTATTTGTTATTAGTTTGCACCCCAGTATCTACTTGCACATCATCATCAGCACAGCTATCACTCGTGTTAAGGCTAAATTGTAATTATTTCGCCACTATAGCCTATTTATTGCCTATCTCCCTACACACTAAGTAGTTTAAAACAGGCCAATCAATACTCTACATAGTTGAAGGAAATGTGGGAATTCACTACAATGACCATAATCCATTGCGAGCATACTTGTCTGTCCTGCGTGTCTTTTATGCTGGCTTCGTAAAAGAGATAAGAATGCACGAGAGCGATACAGAGCAGTTGCTTCACGAGTTCTCTACATGAAAATACATTATCCAAGTCATGTCCTAGAGTGCCACAAGCACTACATGTTTTTGATTTATCAGACCTGGAAAACCAAGTGTGTTGAATTAGGCAATCACTGATACTGCTCAATTAGCTAAGTAGCTCAGTGTGGTGCCTAGTTGGGACATAATCCTGCAGTATCTGCGGCTCTCCAGTAACAGGGTCACCGATCCCTGATCTAAGATTGATAGTTTGTACTTGTATTCATCAGTCAAAAAAGTATGATATCAGACAGCAGCTCTATAGAGATGAGATGTTCTGAAATTAAATAAAGTCATCAACTAAAACAAAATGTAATATGAAACTGAAATATTTTGAAGTAAATGAATAATGAATAAATTCATGGTTAATAGGGTACCAGTCTAAAGTTAACACCTACTCATTCAAGGGTGTCTTTATTTTTTACAATTTTGTACATTGTAGAATAATAGTCATCTTAACTATGAAATAACACATATGAAATCATGTAGTAACCAAAGAAAATGTTAAATACATTTGATATATTTGAGATTCTTTAAAGTAGACACCCTTTGCACTCTGGCATTATCTCAACCAGCTTCACCTGGAATAATTTTCACTTTTGAAGGAGTTCCCACATATGCTGAGCCCTTGTTGGTTGCTTTTCATTCACTCTGTGGTCCAACTCATCCCAAACCATCTCAATTGGGTTGAGGTCGGGTGATTGTGGAGGCCAGGTCATCTGACGCATTGCACTCCATCACTCTCCTTCTTGGTCAAATAGCCCTTACACAGCCTGGAGGTGTGTTGGGTCATTGTCATGTTAAAAAACAAATGCTAGTCCCACTAAGCCCAAACCAGATGGGATGGCGTATCGCTGCAGAATGCTGTGGAAACCATGCTGGTTAAGTGTGCCTTGAATTCTAAATAAATCACTGACCATGTCACCAGAAAAAAATCACCCCCACATCACCTCCCCCATGCTTCACGGAGGGAACCACATATGTGGAGACCATCCATTCACCTACTCTGAGTCTCATAAAGACAGGGTGAAGACAGGGTGGTTGGAACCAAAGATCTCACATTTGAAGTCATCAGACCAAAGGACAGATTTCCACCGGTCTAATATCCATTGCTCGTGTTTCTTGTCCAAAGCAAGTCTCTTATTATTGGTGTCCTTTAGTAGTGGTTTCTTTGCAGCAATTTGACCATGAAGGTCTGATTCACGCAGTCTCCTCTGAACAGTTGATTTTGAGATGTGTCTGTTACTTGAACTCTGAAGCATTTATTTGGGCTGCAATTTCTGAGGCTGGTAATTCTAATGAACTTATCCTCTGTAGCAGAGGTAACTCTGGGTCTTCCTTTCCTGTGGCGGTCCTCATGAGAGAACAGTTTCATCATAGCGCTTGATGTTTTCCATGCGTGTTATTTCATAGTTTTGATGTCTGCACTATTAGAGAGTAACTTCCTCACCATTTTAGATAAGCATGCTCCGTTAAAAAAAATGCAGAACCAAGAACAGATACAGCCCTTGGTTCACTCCAGACCTGACTGCCCTCGACCAGCACAAAAACATCCTGTGGCGGACTGCAATAGCATCGAATAGCCCCCCGTGATGTGCAACTGTTCAGGGAAGTCAGGAAAGCTAAGGCCAGCTTCTTCAGGCAGAAGTTTGCATCCTGTAGCTCCAACTCCAAAAAGTTCTGGGACACTGTGAAGTCCATGGAGAACAAGAGCACCTCCTCCCAGCTGCCCACTGCACTGAGGCTAGGTAACACGGTCTCCACTGATAAATCCATGATTATCGAAAACTTCAATAAGCACTTCTCAACGGCTGGCCATGCCTTCCGCCTGGCTACTCCAACCTCGGCCAACAGCTCTGCCCCCCCCCCCCCCTCCACAGCTCCTCGCCCAAGCCTCTCCAGGTTCTCCTTTACCCAAATCCAGATAGATGTTCTGAAAGAGCTGCAAAACCTGGACCCGTACAAATCAGCTGGGCTTGACAATCTGGACCCTCTATTTCTGAAACTATCTGCCGCCATTGTCGCAACCCCTATTACCAGCCTGTTCAACCTCTCTTTCATATCGTCTGAGATCCCCAAGGATTGGAAAGCTACCGCAGTCATCCCCCTCTTCAAAGGGGGGAGACACCCTGGACCCAAACTGTTATAGACCTATATCCATCCTGCCTATCTAAGGTCTTCGAAAGCCAAGTCAACAAACAGGTCACTGACCATCTCGAATCCCACTGTACCTTCTCCGCTGTGCATTCTGGTTTCCGAGCCGGTCACGGGGGCACCTCAGCTACACTCAAGGTACTAAACGATATCATAACCGCCATCGATAAAAGACAGTACTGTGCAGCCGTCTCCATCGACTTTGCCAAGGCTTTCGACTCTGTCAATCACCATATTCTTATCGGCAGACTCAATAGCCTCGGTTTTTCGGATGACTGCCTTGCTTGGTTCACCAATTACTTTGCAGACAGAGTTCAGTGTGTCAAATCGGAGGGCATGCTGTCCAGTCCTCTGGCAGTCTCTGTGGGGGTGCCACAGGGTTCAATTCTCGGGCCGACTCTTTTCTCTGTATATATCAATGATGTTGCTCTTGCTGCGGGCGATTCCCTGATCCACCTCTATGCAGCCGACACCATTCTATATACTTTTGGCCCGTCATTGGACACTGTGCTATCTAACCTCCAAACGAGCTTCAATGCCATACAGCACTCCTTCCGTGGCCTCCAACTGCTCTTAAACGCGAGTAAAACCAAATGCATGCTTTTCAACCGATCGCTGCCTGCACCCGCATGCCCGACTAGCATCACCACCCTGGATGGTTCCGACCTTGAATATGTGGACACCTATAAGTACCTAGGTGTCTGGCTAGACTGTAAACTCTCCTTCCAGACTCACATCAAACATCTCCAATCGAAAATCAAATCAAGAGTCGGCTTTCTATTCCGCAACAAAGCCTCCTTCACTCATGCCGCCAAGCTTACCCTAGTAAAACTGACTATCCTACCGATCCTCGACTTCGGCGATGTCATCTACAAAATGGCTTCCAACACTCTACTCAGCAAACTGGATGCAGTCTATCACAGTGCCATCCGTTTTGTCACTAAAGCACCTTATACCACCCACCACTGCGACTTGTATGCTCTAGTCGGCTGGCCCTCACTACATATTTGTCGCCAGACCCACTGGCTCCAGGTCATCTACAAGTCCATGCTAGGTAAAGCTCCGCCTTATCTCAGTTCACTGGTCACGATGGCAACACCCATCCGCAGCACGCGCTCCAGCAGGTGTATCTCACTGATCCCTAAAGCCAACACCTCATTTGGCCGCCTTTCGTTCCAGTACTCTGCTGCCTGTGACTGGAACGAACTGCAAAAATCGCTGAAGTTTGAGACTTTTATCTCCCTCACCAACTTCAAACATCAGCTATCCGAGCATCTAACCGATCGCTGCAGCTGTACATAGTCTATTGGTAAATAGCCCATCCATTTTCACCTACCTTTTTATACTGTTTTTTATTTATTTACTTTTCTGCTCTTTTGCACACCAATATCTCTACCTGTACATGACCATCTGATCATTTATCACTCCAGTGTTAATCTGCAAAATTGTATTATTCGCCTACCTCCTCATGCCTTTTGCACACATTGTATATAGACTGCCCATTTTTTTCCTACTGTGTTATTGACTTGTTAATTGTTTACTCCATGTGTAACTCTGTTGTCTGTTCACACTGCTATGCTTTATTTTGGCCAGGTCGCAGTTGCAAATGAGAACTTGTTCTCAACTAGCCTACCTGGTTAAATAAAGGTGAAATATTTTTTTTTTTAAATAATGTAGAAAATAGTAAAAATAAAGAACAACTCTTGAACGAGTAGGTGTCCAAACTTTTGACTGGCACTGTAAGTAATAAGCAACAATGGGGCAGTCACTACCATCATGGGACTTATATGAATTGCTTCATTCTGTATTTTTACAGCATTCAATCCACAATGCAAAGTACATTTCATATTTTTTTTAAATCAAAACCAAAATAGAAAACCCATGATTATTTTTTATTTAAACGACCTCAAAAAGCATGAAATGCTCAGCTGAAACGTTTTAAAATTGCACACTGGGTTCAATTTCATTTCAATTTGGGAAGTAAACTGAAATTCCAATTTTGCCTCTGAATTTGAGATTAGTTCTTGAATTTAAATGGAGTTGACCACAGCTTTGACTGTCATAGGTTAAGGGCAAAACTCACCACTGTGGATCTTCTCATGCCTCTGCAGCAGATACTTCTGGATAAAGCTCATGTTACACTGACTGCACCGGAAAGGCCTCTCACCTGTGCGATCAGAAATACAATCACCCACTCTCCACATTAATTGACTATCAGTGGGGGAAAGCAGAGGTTGGCTTTACTCAAGAAGGGTGGGGGAGTGTCAGTTGATTACATTGGATCATTTGGAGTAACACCGCAGAAGAAGACAATGTTAAGTTAAAGAGTGAAATCCTAAAGGGATGGTTCCCCCAAATTACACATTTAGATTTGTTTCCTTACCTTGAAAACAATCATAGGACAAAAACAGCAATCCACGCTTTGGTGTCCTGTTTACTAAAACTACAGTGTGAATTGCAGTCTCTCCTTGTCCATAGATCACTCAAGGTAAGGACATTTCTATATAAATTTGTAATTTGGCTGAACATTCACTTTAAAATACAACAAATAACAGGGATTTTGCTTTGCGTCAATGGGTCAGACTTCCTGCAAGAAATGCGAGTCATTTACATTACCAAAGCATTTAGAAAATATTCATTGCATCACACAAAGTATCACATCCATGCTACTCAAATCAGTGATATTGGGTGCATTCATTTTAGTTCACCTGGTGCCTTGGGTGAGGATTTCAGTTTAGGACCAATAGATTGATCTACAAAGTACACACTTCACCCACCATGTGCCACAGTCAAGCAAAAACAAATGCACCAAATGAACAGAGAATTCTCATGCAAAAATCAATGAAAGCCTCTCACCTGTGTGAATGAGTACGTGTCTGCGGAGGTGGTAGGAGCTGCGAAAGGCAGCGCTGCAGTGCTCGCAGATGTGTGGTTTGGAGTTGGGAGACAGGCCACCCCCTTCGCCGTCCAACATCTGTGCAGGTGAGCGACGGAATGAAAGGTCAGAATAACGCAATTGTGCTGCTATGTCAAAGTATAAAAAAACGTGTTGTGTGAGGGAGTTGACATGACGACCGCAAAAGTGAACCGTTGTGCGACATTCTGGTAGCTTTGACTCAAATGAAAATGAATGAACGTTAGAGATGTGTTGGGTTCTACCTTGTGTTCTCCACGTTTTCTTCTGGCTTTACCTTCCCCGTCGCTCTTCCGTCTTCTTCCCAACGACTCTTTTGTCCCTTTCACTGGTCTTCCAGACACCTGAGGATAAGGTGGCCATGTAGACAGATAACATACACAGTGTGAATATTCTCAAAGGGAGCTATCGGTCTTTAGAGGGAATCAGGGATTTTTCTGACATGGGTGGGCTGTAAAAAATAAAATAATGTTTTTGCCCAGAAAAGCGCTTTCTTATAGACAGAAATACTCCCTTTTTTATCAGCTGTCTGGGCGGTTGGTCTCAAACGATCCCATAAGCGAAGCAGCCCGGAAGTAGAGGTCCTGAGCTAGCGTGGTTACACATGGTCAGCGGATGTGAGGCCGATTGGACGTACTGCCAAATTCTCAAAAACGACATTTGAGGCAGATTATGGTTGAGAAATGAACATTCAATTCTCTTGTTGTCCTTCTGGAAGGTTCTCCCATCTCCACAGAGGAACTCTGGAGCTCTGTCGGTGTCTTGGTCACCTCCCTGACCAAGGCCCTTCTTCCCTGATTGCTCAGTTTGGCCAGCGTTCCAGCTCTAGGAGGAGTCTTGGTCTTTCCAAACTTTTTCCATTTAAGAATGGAAGCTGTGTTCTTGAGGACCTTCAATGCTGCAGAAATGTTTTGGTACTCTTCACCAGATCTGTGCCTCGACACAATCCTGTCTTGGAGCTCTACGGACAATACCTTCGACCTCATGGCTTGGTTTTTGCTCTGATATGCACTGTCAATTGTGGGACCTTATGTAGACAGTTGTGTGCCTTTCCAAATCATGTCCTATCAACTGAATTTACCACAGGTGGACTCCAATAAAGTTGTAGAAACATCTCAAGGATGATAATTGGAAACAGGACGTACCTGAGCTCAATTTCGAGTCACATACCAAAGGGTCTGAATACTTGTGTAAATGTAACATGGCAGTTTATTCTTTAAATGCGCTAACATGTCTAAAAAAACATTTTTGCTTTGTCATTATGGGGTATTGTGTGTAGAATGAGGTGAAAAAAGGCTGTAATGTAACAAATATACATAAATAAATAGAGCACCAAGATGGGCGCCTCTAAAATGTTGTTAGAAATTCAGCCGTGCTGACCGTGCCCATTGCCACACCCACCACCGAAACTCCTTTTTGATACATAAAAAACCCTCGGAGTACCAAAGTGGAAAATATTAAAAAGCATACGTAACCAATCAACAAACTATATTTATTGACTGGCATTGTTGTTTTTGACTGAAAAACTACAACGCCCACAACAAACTTGGCTTTCTCACCAGCTCTCCAATTCGGCCGTTGCTGAGGTCATGCAGGAGCATGTTCTGATGGTTGTGGTGGTGGCCTCCACCAAACTGCATCTCCAGCATTTCATTGCCCTTCCGCATGCCCCCTCCTCCGCCACAGCTGCCACCCAGTCCTCCTCCACCATAGAGGGGCACACGGTAGTCCAGCTCGCTCATCTGCTCCTGTTTGATGCCCATGCCATGGAGGAAGCTGCCGGCTTGGGGAGGAGAGTCACGTTCCTTTTTTAGGATAATCTCCTGGGGTTGGTTGCCCACCATGACTGACTGCGAAGCCAGGCGGGTGAAGCTGGTGACAGGCGGCAGGTGGCTAAACATGAGCATACCCGGGGTGAAGTTGGGGTCCATACCCCCGTTGCTTTGCAGAAACTCGTTGCCTAGCTTGTCTTGGATAATACTCATGGCAAGTGCAGGAGGGGAAGCACTAGATGGGGCCAGGTAGGGGTGTCCTTAAAGAGAAGGGAAGAAAGGATACAGATGAAGTCAGAAGTTCACATATACTTAGGTTGGAGTCATTAAAACGTGTTTTTCAACCACTCCACAAATTACTTGTTAACAAACTATAGTGTTGGCAAGTCGGTTAGGACATCTACACTGTGCATGACACAAGTCATTTTTCCAACAATTGTTTACAGACAGATTATTTCACTTGTAATTCACTGCATCACAATTCCAGTGGGTCAGAAGTTTACATACACTAAGTTGACTGTGCCTTTAAACAGCTTGGAAAATTCCAGAAAATGAACATGGTCACGTTCATCTGTACAAACAATAGTACGTAAGAATAAACACCATGGGACCACACAGCCGTCATACCGTTCAGGAAGGAGACGCATTGTCTCCTAGAGATGAACGTACTTTGGTGGGAAAGTGCAAATCCATCCCAGAATTACAGCAAAGGACCTTGTGAAGATGCTGGAGGAAACAGGTACAAATATATCTAAGTCCACATCAAAACGAGTCCTATATCAACATAACCTGAAAGGCCACTCAGCAAGGAAGAAGCCACTGCTCCAAAACTGCCCTAAAAAAGCCAGACTGCGGTTTGCAACTGCACATGGGGAGAAATGTTTGGAGTAAAAGGGGAGAGGCATGCAAGCCGAAGAACACCATCGCAACCGTGAAGCACGGGGGTGGCAGCTTCATGTTGTGGGGGTGCTTTGCTGCATGAGGGACTGGTGCACTTCACAAAATATATGGCATCATGAGGAAAGGAAAATTATGTGGATATATTGAAGCAACATCAAGACATCAGTTAGGAAGTTCAAGCTTGGTCGCAAATGGGTCTTCCAAATGGACAATGACCCCAAGCATACTTCCAAAGTTGTGGCAAAATGGCTTAAGGACAACAAAGCCAAGGTATTGGAGTGGCTATCACAAAGCCCTGACCTTAATCCTTTAGAAAATTTGTAGGCAGAACTGAAAAAGCGTGTGCGAGCAAGGAGGCCTACAAACCCGACTTTTTACAGTTACACCAGCTGTCAGGAGGAATGGCCCAAAATTCACCCAACTTATTGTGGGAAGCTTGTGGAAGGCTACCTGAAACATTTGACCCAAGTTAAACAATTAAAAGGCAATGCTACGAAATACTAATTGTGTGTGTGTGTGTGTGTGTGTGTGTAAACTTCTAACCCACTGGGAAGGCGATTTAAGAAATAAAAGCTGAAATTAATAATACTCCATTATTCTGACATTTCACATTCTTAAAACAAAGTGGTGATCCTAACAGACCTAAGACAGGGAATCTTTACTCAGATTAAATGTCAGGAATTGTGAAAAACTTAGTTTAAGTGTATTTGGCTAAGGTGTATGTAAACTTCCAACTTCAACTGTACCAGGCTATGTATAGATCCACGTTATGGAAACATCTTGAGTGAGATAATACAGTACCGGTCAAGTTTGGACACATCTACTAATTCAAGGGTTGTTCTTTATTTTACTATTTTCTACATTGCAGAATAATAGTGAAGATATCAAAACTATGAAATAACACAGACTCTTGTACTAACCAAAAACAAAGTGTTGAATCAATATATTTTATATTTGAAATTCTTCAAGTAACCACCCTTTGCCTTGTTGACAGCTGTGCACACTCTTGGCATTCTATTTGTTTAACATTTATTTGGTTGGTACATGTTCCCATACGTGTTACTTCATAGTTCTGATGTCTTCACTATTATTCTACAAAAATTTGCATGTTAAATTTGCTGAAAATAAACGCAGTTGACAGTGAGAGAACGTTTGTTTTTTTGCTACGTTTATTAGATGAGTTGTTTTCTCCTGCGGCTATTTGCAGGAGAGAAAGAATCTAACAAAACAGGACAGTTATACTGAGGAGGATATCGGCTGCAAGTATTGGTTTAACCCTGACCATAGGGCTAGACTGGCCCCAGGGGAATGTGGTCAGTGTGCTTAGAGTAATCAATTAATTACTTGGGATTCGCCTATCATCTGGAACACGATGTTTGAGTAATTCTTATTTCTATGGAGTGAGGCTATGAAAGTGGCTGGGTTAAGGTTATCAAGCAATACCTGTGTGTTGTGGTTCCTTTTAAGACCTTTTAACACCCTGCTTCTCAAATGAAATCGTATTCGCCACAAGGGCCGAATACAACGTGTGTAGAATTTACCGTGAAATGCTTGATTCTTGTTTTAGCAATTTGAAGAAAATATAATTGGCTACTGTTCCATGTAGCATAGCCCACATTTCCAAATGCCTGGCGGCTATGGCTAAATAATGATTAGGTTATTAACCACTGACTAAATGGCAAATATTTAAAGAGGGACACATTTAGACTAAATTGCCAACTGCTATCGTGCAAAGTGCAGGGGGAGCGACCTACGTTAATCATGTCACAAGGTTATCACAGCAGCGGCGTGAAATCAAGGCCATTACTAGCCATGCTACATATCGCGTCAGGTCAACAAAGATTGAAGAAACTACTTTATTTTATATTATTTAACTAGGCAAGTCTGTTAAGAACAAATTCTTATTTACAATGACAGCCTAGGAACAGTGAGTTAACTGCCTTGTTCAGAGGCAGAACACATTTTTACATTGTCAGCTCGAGGATTCAATCTAGCAACCTTTCAGTTACTGGCCCAATGTTCTAACCACTAGGCTACCTGCCGCCCTACTTCAGTAAGCTACGACAAGGCTTAACTTCTTGACTCCACCAATAATGGAACAAGCTGCTGTGGCCAATAACCGATCCCCCTACTAGGCCTAAACGCTTTTAAGACAAATTAAAGTTTTGAACGGTAGCCCATTTCCCAACTGTTCTAATAGTCTACGAAGGTACGGTTGTCCTAAAGCTGCCGTTTCGTAAAAGAACAAGAATGAAAGCCGGAGTCTATAGGCTACTCTCAATAACAGCTTTATGCGAGATGTAACAAACAAAAGCCTATTAAGAGAGGAGGATTTACCATCCAGATCTTAAGACTGTAGATTTTGCTTCTATCCAGCCCATGATTTATAACCAAACTCACTACGGTAAGCCGGCCCGTTCCTCATCAGTTGAGTGTCACTTTGTGCCATCATATGCGCGAGACACAGACACACCTGTTCCATCATGAATCTCCACCAGAAATTAATATAAGACCTGCACTTTGGCTTTCAACAACCTTGTTTCATGTATGGTCCAGTTGTAGCATGTGATTTCACACTTTAGCACAACGGTAATTTGTGTGGAGTTTTCTACAACAATTGGGGTACTTGGCCAATACCATTGTATATCACAGTTTAGAGTACATAATCATTATAGGCGATGTCAACTGCTGTTCTAACCCTGTACTGTACTGTCCAAACTTGTGAACCCAACAGTGGACTGACTAGGATTTCCCCATTGCAGCAAATTCTATTGCAGATTGTTTTCAGATAATTTCCAGCTTTAAATCACTAAATAATTAATCAACTAAACTGATATCAGTAAAAACACTATCTAATGGATAGGTCTACTTGTTACTTCTGAACTTTCATTATCCTCCTTTGCAGTGCTTAATTTGTAAATTGGGAGGTGCTGGAACAAAAAGTGAGCCCAAGAGGGGATGACCTGGGGGGCTCTGAGGTAGTGGAATGTGTTACTTTTTTAATTATAAACACATAAAATAAATCTTGCATGAATTATCATCACTTTTGAATAGAGCAGTAGAGAAGCTTGTAGAAGTTGCGCGCATGGGGGAGCGGAATTTATTTAGCCTTTAATAAATGGATTGCATGCGATTCTACATAGTTTTAGATGACTGGAGACTGTCAGAAACCTAACAATAACTCACAAATGATCAAAAGGACAGGCTACTATGACAAACTGAACATTTGAGATCAATAAAAATGACCTCGTCTTGAATCCATCAATAGCATAGACCTAAGTGTGAGGAAACACACATTGTACAATATGAGGAGGAAATTATAGTCTTAAAAAAAGCTTTGCAGCTTTACTGACTGATGAGCAGACCGGTGACGGCCGATGCGCTCGTGCCAAAAACTATCCTAAAGTAAAACAATGCTGTTCGCTCAATAGGATTGTTTATTTTTTTACCCTTATTTGACCAGGTAGGTTGACAGAAATGACCTGGAGAATAGCTACAGGGGAGAGGGGGATGAATGAGCCAAATTGGAAGCTGGGGATGATTAGGTGGCCATGATGGTATGATGGCAACATCTGGAATTTAGCCAGGACACCGGGGTTAATACCCCAACTCTTACAATAAGAGCAATGGGATCTTTAGTGACCAGGACAGCCATTTAACGTCCCATCCAAAAGACGGTACCTTACACGGGGCAATGTCCCCAAACTCTGCCCTGGGGCATTAGGATACATGTTTTTTTTTACCAGAAGAAAGAGAGTGCCTCCTACTGGCCCTCCAACACCACTTCCAGCAGCATCTGGTCTCCCAACCAGGATCAACCCTGCTTAGCTTCAGAGGCAAACCAGCAGTGGAATGCAGGGTGGTATGCTGTTGGCCACTGACAGATTAGTCCTCTTTTCAACAGGATCCATTTGCTGTCCATTCAGGTTATCCCGCAATTGCATGTCAAATATTGCGAAAGGGCCCTTTTGGATGCATACTGTTCTCTGACAGATTTGCCTCATGTTCCCGACTGTAGGCATGCCTTGCGATTTGGCTACACACAATCCACAGGTAGGCTATTTAAAATAAAATAAAAGCTATTGATCCTCTTTTGCTGAATTCTAGGCCTACACCTGGTGTAGTATTCAGATTTATTTCTGAACAGACAGCAGTAATTCTATAACTTTGGAAAATGTATTTCAATTGATCAGGGGTGCTGCAGCACCTCCAGCACCCTTCCATGGATTTGATCCTATATGGAAATAAATTATGAAGTGTAACACTGGAGATGAGTTGCAGGTCCACGTCTAACAGAGCAGAAAGAGAACATAGAAAGTTAATCTCATTCTAGTTCTGTGAGAGATACAGGCATGCTTCTCTCTCTCACCAAAGCAATGGCCATTGGCCAATTTTGCTTAAATTCATTTTAAAAAAGTTAGCTTATGAACCTTTTTTGTGAGATACACAAGGCAATTCTAGATCTTATGGCATATTTTGGTTAAACTATTCCTAATTCAATGGAATTGAAACCCTCTGTATGCACAGTGCATTCTTCCATCACATGTACAACTGATTCTCAAGATCTTGCACACCAATGAGATGCTATTGAGCCCACACTATTACACCGTCTGAGCCAAGGACCACATGCTTTCTGGTAAGTTTTGATTACAATAATGGGTGGGGTAAAAATATTTTATATGACATACATGATTTGTTGTTGACTAGTAAATAGTAGCCTACAGCAGTGTTTAAGTCATTCTAACTTAACAATTTCTGCTACTTAGATTTTGGTACCATGTGGGTTTTAGCTTGCTTGAGCCTGTTAACTGAGGAGTTTTGTTTCATTTTAAAACACGTATCTTACAAAGAAGTTGTTTAATATAACTCCGTAAATATTTATCTGTACATGGAATTTTAGGTTTTTTTTTACTCATTTTTTTTCTTATTTTTACAGGAAACTGCCACGTGCACACTTGTGTAGAGACATATTATTGCAGCTAATGTAGAAGGAAGAGCTGTGTACATATGCAAATACTGTGCCAAGTCATATGTGAAGAATGCAACAAAGATGCAGAATCACCTGGCCAAGTACATAAAGTTCCCTCAGCTCTCACAACCTCTGACAAAAGTCCCTCTACTTCTTCTCAAGGTGAAAATGTGGAATCAGACACCTTATCAATAGCAACAGCTCATGGACCTCCTGGAATCAGAAGTTTCTTTGGCTCAATGGAGGAACGTTGTCAGAGAAACTACATCAGCATTCCACAAGAGCACAGACAAGGGACAACAGACAAACCGGTCTACATTGCAGATGATTTGAAGGCAGTCAATGCTGCGAACATGAAGGCTGCTTGGTCTAAAGTGGAGGAGTCCTACCCTCACATCACACCCATTGGCTGTGCTTCTCATGCATTGAATCTGCTTCTTGAGGAAATCATGGCACTGAAAACAATGCATACACTCTACAAGAGAGCCAAGGAAATGGTTAGGTATGTGAAGGGCCATGCTATAGCAGCAATCTACCTCACCAAGCAACGTGAGAAGAATAAGAGCACCACATTGAAGCTGCCCAGCAACACCCCCTGGGGTGGTGTTGTCATGTTTGACAGTCTCCTGGAGGTGCAGGAGTCTCTCCAAGAAATGGCCATATCACAGTCTGCTTACATGGACAGCCCCATCAAGAGGATCCTCCTGGATGATGTATTTTGGGAGCGAAAAGTATGCAGCCTGAAACCTATAGCAGTAGCGATAGCACAGATTGAGGGAGACAATGCCAGCCTGTCTGATGTTCAGACTGCTTGCAGACGTAAGAGAAGATACCCGTACTGCCCTGCCCACTTCACTGTTTCTCCCAGCAGAGGAAACTGCAGTTCTGAAATATATCAAAAAGCGTGAAGACTTCTGCCTGAAGATCATACACGCCGCAGCGTACATGTTGGACCCCAAGTACGCTGGCAAGAGCATCCTGTCTGGTGCAGAGATCAACCAGGTCTATGGTGTCATCACTACCGTGTCTCACAACCTTGGCCTGAATGAGGGCAAGGTTCTTGGCAGTCTGGCGAAGTACACTTCCAAGCAAGGGCTTTGGGATGAAGATGCAATATGGCAGTCGTGCCAAACATCTCATCAGCCACCTGGTGGAAGGGACTTTGTGGATCTGAGTGTCTTTCCTGTTGCCTCCATCATCCTCCAAATCTCACCAACATCAGCCGCCTCAGAGCGCAACTGGTCCTTGTTTGGGAACACACACACCAAAGCACGCAACAGGCTGACCAACACAAGGGTTGAAAAATTGGTGGCCATCCGGGCGAATTTGAGCCTGACAATGAGCCATCCTCAACAAGGTCGGCAAGTGACTGAAGATGAGGCCTCAGAGTCCGATGTTCAAGAGATGGACATTGAGGAGGTCTAGGGAGAAGACATGGAAGCCCGAGAAGAAGACACCCAAAGCTTTAGTTTCTAGACCATCATTTAACAGACACATGTTGAAAACATTTTAGGGACATGAGATGGCTCATTGGGGATCATTCAATAAACCCTTTCTTTTGTTGTTCAGTGAAATCATCCCATGTTTAGAGTCAACTCGTTTAATTAAAGTTCAATCCGTAACCAATTATAAATAAATAAAATATATTGGAAGGATTTAATCATTTGCAATTATGTCTGCTTTTGATAAGGTAAAAGGATTATGATTCTGTCTCCATATAATATGGTAAATATATTTAATGCACATTTACATTTAAATGCTAATAATATTAGTTTGCATATATTCCTGTTAATTCCCATGGAAAGAGTCCGCCTCTAAATATTCCCCAAAATGTGCAACCCTAATTTTGACACTTAATCATTTTAACAATGACATTTACTTTTAGTACTTAAGTATGAACCAAATACATTTAGACTTTTGCTGAAGTTGCATTTTACTGGGTGACCTTATTTTCTATTAAGGCATCTTTACGTTTACTCAAGTATGAAAATTGGGTACTTTTTCCACCACTGCTTTTAAGCTACACCCAAGCCATGGGCTAAACCCAGGCCAACACAAATTAATTGCTATCACTAGCTGGCTACCACCCGGTTACTCAACCCTGCACATTTGAGGCTGCTGCCCTATAAAATACATAGACATTGAATCACAGGTCACTTAAATAATGTTTGCATACTGCTTTACTCGTCTCATATGTATATCCTGTATTCTATTCTTCTGTATTTTAGTCAATGACACTCACATTGATCGTCCTAATATTTATATTTTTTTTATTCCATACTTGTACTTTCAGATGTGTGTGCATTGTTAGATACCAATGCACTGTTGGAGCTAGGAACACAAGCACTTTGCTACACCTGCAATAACACCCACTAAATATGTGTATGTGACAAAACATGTTATTTGATCATATCAGGCACATTTTCAAGTTACATTGTTTTTGGGGGGCAGGATAATTACATAAGAGTCTCCTTGAATTAACACAAGCAAGCCTTCATGACCTGGCCTCTGTACATTTGTATAGAATCAGCTTGATTTTATTTAACCAGGCAAATCAGTTAAGAACAAATTCTTAATTACAATGACGGCCTACTCCGGCCAAACATGGACGACACTTGGCCAATTGTGCGCCGCCCTATGGGACTCCCAATCACGGCCAGATGTGATACAGCCTGGATTCGAACCAGGGACTGTAGTGTCGCCTTTTGCACTGAGATGCCGTGCCTAAGACCGTTACGCCACTTGATCCCCTCTGTCGAAGACGCTTCTTTTTTGATATTGTCAGTGGTATGGGTAACAAATACACCCCCATAAAGAGAATTTGCCACCAATGCTCCTTATAGGAGACATCACTGCACTCCATACTGCTCATCTCTGTATACCCGTCACAAGACCCACTGGTTGATGCTTATTTATAAAACCCCTTAGGCTTAACCCCATCTGAGATATGTACTGCAGCCCTCATCCTCCACATACAACACTTGTTCTGCCAGTCACATTCTGTTAAAGGTCCCCAAAGCACACACGTCACTTCTCTTTTCAGTTTGCTGCAGATAGCGACTGGAACAAGCTGTAACAAACTGAACAGTTTTATCTCAATCTCTTCATTCATAGACTCAATCATGGACACTGACAGCTGCTTTGCGTGATGTATTGTTGTCTCTACCTTCTTGCCCTTTGTGCTGTTTTCTGAGCCAAATAACATTTGTATCATGTTTTGTTCTGCTGCCATGTGTTGCTGTCGTGCTGTTGTTGTCTTAGGTCTCTCTTGTCATGATGTGTGTTTGTCATGAGTGTTTGGTCCGATATATATTTTTTTTAATCCCAGCCCCCATCCCTGCAGGAGGCCTTTTGGTAGGACACCTTTGTAAATAAGAATTTGTTCAAACTGACTTGCCTAGTTAAATACAATTTAAATTATTATTATTTTTTTTTAAAGAGTGCAATTTAAAAATTATAATAAAAGCAAAATACATTTGTCACATGCGTTAGGCCTACCGAATGCTGGCAATTTAGTTTCGGAACGAAACAGTCCGAAACTGAAAGGTGTCGGATCCTGTTTCTGCTCAAATTAAGCACTACTCCCTCAAGAGGGAGAGAAATTAGAAAACATCTTCAAGGTGTGTTTTTTTGCAATGGAATTTCAAGGCAATGTTTCTTAAACTTACAGAGGGCAGGACAATTTCTCCAAAACTAAATCTGTGTTGATATTAGTTGGCAGCGGTCTTAAATTCCACATTATTATGGCTTGATGTATTTTTAATACCGTAAAGACTTTTTCTGCTAAATGTTTTCTAAAACTCCTTTTCCATCTCTTTGACCCAAAATGAAACCCTTTGCTTAGTCCTAATTTTTTTAGGATGGAAATGTGCCTTAACTTCTCAAAAACAGACTCTTAAGTTCATAGGAGCGTGTCAAATGAAAGCTCATGGTGCTCATTGTTCCTTTTACATGGAAATGCCCAAATGCTTATTAGGATTGCTAAAAACAGCACAATCTAAACAAATAGCCAAAACACATGTAAATATTGGACTTTAAATTGAGCCTTCCTATATTATACTTATGCTAAAAGGTTTATATTGTACTGAGCCATTTACTTTGTTCGTATTCTTATATTTTCTTATTGTTGTTGCAGGGTTGAGAATTAACCTGCAAATAAGCATTTCATTGGACGTGTATACAAAATAACATTACCTCTGTCTCAAAACCACCTTGTGTTCGCCTATTACCAATTAGACATCACCATAACATTAGGCCCAAGTGGAATAGTGTGTGCCATTTCACCAGCGTAAGACAAAGTTGCATTTTGTATCATATACAGCTTGGATTGTAGCCACACAAAAAACTGTGCTGCAATGTAAAATTTGCAATGGTATATTCTCATTCAAATGACTCTAAGTGACAATTACTTCAACTTTATTACAGGGGGTGTGAACAACATGAATTTGCTGCCCTTGGAAAAGTGAGTATACAAATAAAGAACCATTGGAAGGCTGGACACATTACATTTTTAACAATGCTTTTTTTTCTGATTAAAAAAAAAGTATTGTATTTGCCGTGGAGCCCAGTTTCATAATATTACCATATGTCCCAGCTGGTTGCCGTAGTTTTGAAGTAATCACGAAAAAAACAGACCTTGTTTTAGGGCATTTTTCACACTGCCAGCTCATATTAGTTCTATTGAGCAGCGTGGTACCAACTCGCCTTCCAAACATTCTATTCCCAGCCCATTGTTCCACGTCACAATGCCTGCTATTGTTGGCAATGAGACCTGCTCATGTTGTTTGTAGGTAAAAATGTAAACAAATTTACTTATGGAACTCTGAGGTCGTCCCATTGTTTCCTATAGGGAAATATAGGTATACCTGTCTATTTCACCAAATATCTCACAATGTGTGTATTTAGAGTTTTAAAATTTACACCATTTTAATGAGAATCTCCCCTGTCTAATTTATGTAAGGCTGGGCAGTGTAATTCCACTGTCATCAAACGCTAGCCATTAAATGTATTTTGCCCTCGGAACGCTGAACTCCCCCCATTGTCTACCCATAGAGCGGCATGCTGTTATATTTCGCCAATTATCTCGCAATGTGCAACTGTATATTTTTTAAAAGTTGGACACCACTTTAATCATGAGAATATCCTCTTTCTAATTATGTAAGGCTGGGCAGTGTATTCCTTTGTCATCAAACGCTAGACCAGAAAGTCAGAAGTTGCCATTTGTTTCCTGCTTCCTCTTTATGCAGACTTAAGCACACTTGGCACCATTGAGGTGGGGATGTTAACTTTCTACACGAGTTGTTATTTTTCCGTTTCGTCCTAAGAACAGATTGTAGTGGTAAAATACAGGGATACATCTTTGGGTGCCATTAAGGCTCAATTGAACAGTAAGCATCACTCCAGTTAACAGGCTCTGCGGAGGTAATTTACTATGGGATCGGGCTAGTGTTCCAGCTCAGACAACCTTCTGACATGTCCAGCCTTGGGTTAATTTAGACTCCTATTGTCCAGCCTACCATCGGCTGAAATCGCTACCTGCTAAATTGTACACCAAATTACACGGGTCCACTAGACTAAAGACCTAAAGACCTTGCAGGCTTGTTTTCAAATTGCTGTGCGTTTTGTTGCCAACCTATTTTGCTACCTGACAACTTTACGGGTTTCACTTTTTAATTACCGTTCATATATTTATTTTTTCCTCGACTTTTTCACTCCGGACGCTTTATCTGGACACGATTCGTCAGGACCTCCAACAGCCGAAGCTAAGTAGTAACATTAACATGATGCCTTCTAATTGCAGCCGCTGTGCTCGCCTTACGGCGAGGATAGCTGTACTGCAAGCCCAGCTTCAGACGCAATCGTTAGGCAAGGGTAATTTCAGTGTAGGAAAGGATGAAACAGCGTCTGTGCCACCAGTAAGTACAGATAGTAGTATAAATCCCCTGGCACAGTCCCCGCAGCCGGACAACTTTCTCACGGTTTCTGGAAGGAAATGCTGTAGGAACGCTCAACCGGTGTCGCTCATTCAGCAGACAGAAACTTTCAACCGGTTCTCCCCATTAAGCAGCGGGTCGGTGTCAGAGGCCGAGTCTTCTCTGGTCTCTACTCCTCCCGTTACGGGGTCTGAGACGCCGAAGCTTCCCACCATTAGCTCTGACAAATTGAAAACTCTAGTCATTGGTGACTCCATTACCCGCAGTATTAGACTTAAAGCGAATCATCCAGCGATCATACACTGTTTACCCGGGGGCAGGGCTACCGACGTTAAGGCTAATCTGAAGATGGTGCTGGCTAAAGCTAAAACTGGCGAGTGTAGAGAGTATAGAGATATTGTTATCCACGTCGGCACCAACGATGTTAGGATGAAACAGTCAGAGATCACCAAGCGCAACATAGCTTCTGCGTGCATATCAGCTAGAAAGATGTGTCGGCATCGAGTAATTGTCTCTGGCCCCCTCCCAGTTAGGGGAGTGATGAGCTCTACAGCAGAGTCTCACAACTCAATCGCTGGTTGAAAACTGTTTTCTGCCCCTCCCAAAAGATAGAATTTGTAGATAATTGGCCCTCTTTCTGGGACTCGCCCACAAACAGGACCAAGCCTGACCTGCTGAGGAGTGACGGACTCCATCCTAGCTGGAGGGGTGCTCTCATCTTATCTGCCAACATAGACAGGGCTCTAACTCCTCTAGCTCCACAATGAAATAGGGTGCAGGCCAGGCAGCAGGCTATTAGCCAGCCTGCCAGCATAGTGGAGTCTGCCACTAGCATAGTTAGTGTAGTCAGCTCAGCTATCACCATTGAGACCGTGTCTGTGCCTCGACCTGGGTTGGGCAAAACTAAACATGGCGGTGTTCGCCTTAGCAATCTCACTAGGATAAAGACCACCTCCATTCCTGTCATTACTGAAAGAGATCATGATACCTCACATCTCAAAATAGGGCTACTTAATGTTAGATCCCTTACTTCAAAGGCAATTATAGTCAATGAACTAATCACTGATCATAATCTTGATGTGATTGGCCTGACTGAAACATGGCTTAAGCCTGATGAATTTACTGTGTTAAATGAGGCCTCACCTCCTGGCTACACTAGTGACCATATCCCCCGTGCATCCCGCAAAGGCGGAGGTGTTGCTAACATTTCCGATAGCAAATTTCAATTTACAAAAAAAAAAATGACGTTTTCGTCTTTTGAGCTTCTAGTCATGAAATCTATGCAGCCTACTCAATCACTTTTTATAGCTACTGTTTACAGGCCTCCTGGGCCATATACAGCGTTTCTCACCGAGTTCCCTGAATTCCTATCAGACCTTGTAGTCATTGCAGATAATATTCTAATCTTTGGTGACTTTAATATTCACATGGAAAAGTCCACAGACCCACTCCAAAAGGCTTTTGGAGCCATCATCGACTCAGTGGGTTTTGTCCAACATGTCTCTGGACCCACTCACTCTCACAGTCATACGCTGGACCTAGTTTTGTCCCATGGAATAAATGTTGTGGATCTTAATGTTTTTCCTCATAATCCTGGACTATCAGACCACCATTTTATTACGTTTGCAATTGCAACAAATAATCTGCTCAGACCCCAACCAAGGAACATCAAAAGTCGTGCTATAAATTCACAGACAACACAAAGATTCCTTGATGCCCTTCCAGACTCCCTCTGCCTACCCAAGGACGCTAGAGGACAAAAATCCGTTAACCACCTAACTGAGGATCTCAATTTAACCTTGCGCAATACCCTAGATGCAGTTGCACCCCTAAAAACTAAAAAAATGTCTCATAAGAAACTAGCTCCATGGTACACAGAAAATACCCGAGCTCTGAAGCAAGCTTCCAGAAAATTGGAACGGAAATGGCGCCACACCAAACTGGAAGTCTTCCGACTAGCTTGGAAGGATGGTACCGTGCAGTACCGAAGAGCCCTTACTGCTGCTCGATCGTCCTATTTTTCTAACTTAATTGAGGAAAATAAGAACAATCCGAAATTCCTTTTTGATACTGTGGCAAAGCTAACTAAAAAGCAGCATTCCCCAAGAGAGGATGACTTGCACTTTAGCAGTGATAAATTCATGAACTTCTTTGAGGAAAAGATTATGATTATTAGAAAGCAAATTACGGACTCCTCTTTAAACCTGCGTATTCCTCCAAACCTCAGTTGTCCTGAGTCTGCACAACTCTGCCAGGACCTAGGATCAAGAGAGACGCTCAAGTGTTTTAGTACTATATCTCTTGACACAATGATGAAAATAATCATGGCCTCTAAACCTTCAAGCTGTATACTGGACCCTATTCCAACTAAACTACTGAAAGAGCTGCTTCCTGTGCTTGGCCCTCCTATGTTGAACATAATAAACGGCTCTCTATCCACTGGATGTGTACCAAACTCACTAAAAGTGGCAGTAATAAAGCCTCTCTTGAAAAAGCCAAACCTTGACCCAGAAAATATAAAAAACTATCGGCCTATATCGAATCTTCCATTCCTCTCAAAGATTTTAGAGAAGGCTGTTGCGCAGCAACTCACTGCCTTCCTGAAGACAAACAATGTATACGAAATGCTTCAGTCTGGTTTTAGACCCCATCATAGCACTGAGACGGCACTTGTGAAGGTGGTAAATGACATTTTGATGGCATCGGACCGAGGCTCTGCATCTGTCCTCGTGCTCCTAGACCTTAGTGCTGCTTTTGATACCATCGATCACCACATTCTTTTGGAGAGATTGGAAACCCAAATTGGTCTACACGGACATGTTCTGGCCTGGTTTAGGTCTTATCTGTCGGAAAGATATCAGTTTGTCTCTGTGAATGGTTTGTCCTCTGACAAATCAACTGTACATTTCGGTGTTCCTCAAGGTTCTGTTTTAGGACCACTATTGTTTTCACTATATATTTTACCTCTTGGGGATGTTATTCGAAAACATAATGTAAACTTTCACTGCTATGCGGATGACACACAGCTGTACATTTCAATGAAACATGGTGAAGCACCAAAATTGCCCTCGCTAGAAGCATGTGTTTCAGACATAAGGAAGTGGATGGCTGCAAACTTTCTACTATTAAACTCGGACAAAACAGAGATGCTTGTTCTAGGTCCCAAGAAACAAAGAGATCTTCTGTTGAATCTGACAATTAATCTTAATGGTTGTACAGTCGTCTCAAATAAAACTGTGAAGGACCTCGGCGTTACTCTGGACCCTGATCTCTCTTTTGAAGAACATATCAAGACCATTTCGAGGACAGCTTTTTTCCATCTACGTAACATTGCAAAAATCAGAAACTTTCTGTCCAAAAATGATGCAGAAAAATTAATCCATGCTTTTGTCACTTCTAGGTTAGACTACTGCAATGCTCTATTTTCCGGCTACCCGGATAAAGCACTAAATAAACTTCAGTTAGTGCTAAATACGGCTGCTAGAATCCTGACTAGAACCAAAAAATTTGATCATATTACTCCAGTGCTAGCCTCTCTACACTGGCTTCCTGTCAAAGCAAGGGCTGATTTCAAGGTTTTACTGCTAACCTACAAAGCATTACATGGGCTTGCTCCTACCTACCTCTCTGATTTGGTCCTGCCGTACATACCTATACGTACGCTACGGTCACAAGACGCAGGCCTCCTAATTGTCCCTAGAATTTCTAAGCAAACAGCTGGAGGCAGGGCTTTCCCCTATAGAGCTCCATTTTTATGGAACAGTCTGCCTACCCATGTCAGAGACGCAAACTCGGTCTCAACCTTTAAGTCTTTACTGAAGACTCATCTCTTCAGTGGGTCATATGATTGAGTGTAGTCTGGCCCAGGAGTGGGAAGGTGAACGGAAAGGCTCTGGAGCAACGAACCGCCCTTGCTGTCTCTGCCTGGCCGGTTCCCCTTTTTCCACTGGGATTCTCTGCCTCTAACCCTGTTACGGGGCTGAGTCACTGGCTTGCTGGGGCTCTCTCGTGCCGTCCCTGGGGGGGTGCGTCACCTGGGTGGGTTGATTCACTGTTGTGGTCGGCCTGTCTGGGTTTCCCCCCTTGGGTTGTACCGTGTCGGAGATCTTTGTGGGCTATACTCGGCCTTGTCTCAGGATGGTAAGTTGGTGGTTGAAGACTTCCCTCTAGTGGTGTGGGGGCTGTGCTTTGGCAAAG
Source organism: Oncorhynchus gorbuscha (assembly GCF_021184085.1). Lineage (NCBI taxonomy): Eukaryota > Metazoa > Chordata > Actinopteri > Salmoniformes > Salmonidae > Oncorhynchus > Oncorhynchus gorbuscha. Next base: position 48,755,892 of record NC_060179.1, read on the forward strand.
TGGGTGGGGTTATATCCTTCCTGTTTGGCCCTGTCCGGGGTGTCCTCGGATGGGGCCACAGTGTCTCCTGACCCCTCCTGTCTCAGCCTCCAGTATTTATGCTGCAGTAGTTTATGTGTCGGGGGCTAGGGTCAGTTTGTTTATCTGGAGTACTTCTCCTGTCCTATTCGGTGTCCTGTGTAAATCTAAGTGTGCGTTCTCTAATTCTCTCCTTCTCTCTTTCTTTCTCTCTCTCGGAGGACCTGAGCCCTAGAACCATGCCCCAGGACTACCTGACATGATGACTCCTTGCTGTCCCCAGTCCACCTGGCCATGCTGCTGCTCCAGTTTCAACTGGCCTGGGCCCTAGGACCATGTCCCAGGACTACCTGACATGATGGCTCCTTGCTGTCCCCAGTCCACCTGACTGTGCTGCTGCTCCAGTTTCAACTGTTCTGCCTTATTATTATTTGACCATGCTGGTCATTTATGAACATTTGAACATCTTGGTCATGTTCTGTTATAATCTCTACCCGGCACAGCCAGAAGAGGACTGGCCACCCCACATAGCCCGGTTCCTCTCTAGGTTTCTTCCTAGGTTTTGGCCTTTCTAGGGAGTTTTTCCTAGCCACCGTGCTTTTTACACCTGCATTGTTTGCTGTTTGGGGTTTTAGGCTGGGTTTCTGTACAGCACTTTGAGATATCAGCTGATGTACGAAGGGCTATATAAATAAATTTGATTTTGATTTAAAGCACACCATATTTTACCATGGATTTAGCCAGAATTTTGTCTAACGTCGTTGGGGTAAAACTGCTGGCCAGCTGACAATTCCAGATGGCTCAGGCACAATATTTTGTTTAGTCTAGCCGACCATAATTTGACGGTGAGCGGATGGGCTTTTGTGATGCATAGCCAGCAGCTAGCTAGCACGCTACAAATAGCGTTAGCTGTCCTGGTCAACTGTTGATACAAAGCACGTTTCTGTCACAAATACAATACTATCGAAACACAGATGACAACAAACCGGCTCACATGATGACAACAGATGCCAAAAGGCGACGGCTCAATCAATAATGGGTTACCCTGATTCGCCATATCAAGCCATTGTATAAAACTCAGGGAGCTAGTAGCTTGCTAGTCTCATGCTGGCAAAACATTAGCCAGGGATTCAACGTTACCGCTCGCAAGACCTAATTTGTCCGAATGAAATGTGTGTTATTAAAACCTTAACGCCAGCTAGTTACCGGTATAATAGCAGCACATTTTATTTGCCCGTCTATGAAGGAAGCTTGGCTGTCCTTGGCTGGGACGACGTTGGTGAAATAAAGTCGGACTAAGAAACGCTTCATAGTGGTCTTTGGCGCTCGACCCTATTTATCGAGATTGTGTTAACACTAACTCAGTACACCCAGATCTAATTATAGCCTTCTTCAAGGCTTGCGGTGCACGTTAACTTTAGATCACATACTGTAAATAGTACGGGTGAGCCAAGTTTCTGCTTACCAGCTAGCTAACGAGCTAGCCGACTGAAAGCCCACATTCTGGCCCATGCAACAGAGAAACAATGATGCTCGACTGAGAGTCTCTCTCGCATGCTGAAGCGATTTGCCTCTGACATTTCCACCGCGTATAACTTCACACATTTAAACAAATACTCAGAAATAAAGGTACATTTCAATAAACATTTACCTACACATGACCGCGACTGGCTAGAAATGTTGGTATTTTTCTTCTCTTGTTCGTTCCTTTGAGGTGTTATAGACAAAACATTGTCGTCTTGCGGCCGATGCTTTCTTCCATCTTGTCCAGGCGCGGGGAATTGTGGGTCTAGCGGACGGGTCGTGAGAGGAGAGAGCTGCTGCAGTATGACTAGATATGGCTAGTGTCACCAAAGGTCGCCTGACCAACTTTTCCATTGTCAGGGCAATATTGTTGTCTGGAATATTGTCCACTATATTCCGTTTTATTGTGTTTCACTTTTAATTCTCTCAAGGTAATCATCATTGCCATTGCACATGCGGCTTCTGGTGATAGAAGTCACAAAATTGTTACATTTATTGAATTAATTAGTTGATTTATGAATTGTACTTTCATAAGGGCAGTCTTTTATGGAATCGTATTATTATTTGAAATTAATGTGATTATAGACTAGGTCTCTCTGTCACACACAAAGATCTAGCTTAACCTATATATATAGGGGTGAAAGAAGAGTGATTATGATAGAGGAAAGCAAGTCAGATTTAACTTTAGCCTGTAGCTTTGATATGTGCTGAAAGAAGGACAGTGTACCGTCTAGCCATACTCTCAAGTACTTGTATGAGGTGACTACCTCAAGCTCAAAACCCTCAAAGGTAGTAATTACACCTGTGGGGAGAGGGACATTTTTCTTACCAAACCACATGACCTTTGTTTTGGAGGTGTTCAGAACAAGGTTAAGGAGAGAGTTGTTGGACACTAGAAAGCTTTGTTCTAGAGCATTTAACACAAAATCCAGCATTTAACACAAAATCCAGGGAGGGGCCAGCTGAGTATATGACTGTATCATCTGCATATAAATGGATGAGAAAGCTTCGTACTGCATGAGCTATGTTGTTGATGTAAATTGAGAAGAGCGTGGGGCCTAGGATTGAGCCTTGGGGTACTCCCCTGGTGACAAGCAGTGGCTGAGACAGCAGATATTCTGACTTTATACACTTGCACTCTTTGAGTGAGGTAGTTAGCAAACCAGGCCAAAGACCCCTCAGAGACACCAATACTCCTTAGCCAGCCCACAAGAATGGATTTTTTTTAGCTGGCGTCGATAGAGATGGCAGCTTCACGTCTAGTCCTTAGGATTCTGTGCAGTATATATTTTCTCATGTATTATTTCTTACATTGTTAGCCCAGGAAACTTTACATGTTATTACATAAAACCGAGAAGAACTATTGTATATCAAAGAGATGTCAACTTACCAGCAAAACCAGCACTACAACCAGGAATACTCGGAGTGTGGTGTCAGGAAAATAACCTCTCACTCAATGTCAGCAAAAACAAAAGGGATGATTGTGGACTTCAGGAAACTGCAAAGGGAGCACGTCGTTATCCACATCGAAGGGACAGCAGTGGAGAAGGTGTCAAGTTTAAAGTTTCTCCGTGTACACATTACCGACAAACTGAAATGGTCCACGCACACAGACAGTGTAGTGAAGAACCTCTTCAACCTCAGGAGGCTGAAAAAAGTTGGGTTGTCACCGAAAACCCTCACTAACTTTTACACGTGCACAATTGAGAGCATCCCTGGTACAGCAACTGCACCGCCCACAACTGCAAGGCTCTCCAGAGGGTGGTGCAGTCTACATAACGTATCACCGGGGGAAAGCCACCTGCCCTCCAGGACACCTACAACACCCAATGTCACAGGAAGGCAAAAAAGATCATCAAGGACAATAACCACCCGAGCCACTGCATGTTCACCCCGCTTCCATCCAGAAGTTGAGGTCAGTACAGGTACATCAAAGCTGGGACAGAGAGATAGTTGTTTTTCAATCTCAAAGCCATCAGATTGTTAAACAGCCGTCACTAGCACAGATAGGCGGCTGTCAACCTACAGACTTGATATCATTGGCCACTTTAATAAATGGAACACTAGTCACTTTAATAATGTCACTTTAAGAATGTTTACATATCTCACATTACTCATCTCATATGTACAGTATATAATGTATACTGTATCCTTCACTATCTATTCTTTACTATCTATTGCATCCTTGCCGCTCTGTCACTGCTCATCCATATATTTTATATGTATATATTCTTATTCCATTCCTTCATTAGATTGTGTGTATTAGGTTTTGTTGTGGAATTTGTCAGACGTTAGGTTTTGTTGTGGAATTGTTAGATATTACTTGTTAGACGCTGCTGCACTGTTGGATCTAGAAGCATAAGCATTTCGCTACACTCACAATAACATCTGCTAACCATGTGTATGACCAGTAAAATGTGATTTGATTTGATTTGAATGGTCTACCATATCAAAAGCTTTGGCCACGTCAATAAAAATAGCAGCACAACATTGCTTAGAATCAAGGGCAATGGCGGCATCATTGAGGACCTTTAAGGTTGCAGTGACTCATCCATAAGCTGAGAGCAAACCAGATTGCATACCAGAGAGAATACTATAGACATCAAGAAAGCCATTCAGTTGATTATTGAAAAGTGATTCAGTGACTGCCTGCAGGGAGAAACTTTGTAGCAGGGCAGGGGGAAAAGAGGGAGAAGCAATGGGGATAGTCACATTAGAAGGGGTCAGTCAGTCATGTATGTATTCATTTCATTTAAAGAAGTAAAGAAGTCATCTTTATCAATATTACAATGTTACAATATTACAATGTTTCCAGATGTTTCTCAATGTATACATGGTTCTTGAAATGTTTTCTATGGTGAAGCAAGTTTCAAGCTAGTTGAAACCTGCTCATCCACCTTGGACCACAGGGACTCTGGTATGGAGTGAGATTTGTTTCTTTATTCTGTGTGTACCACGATCCGTGCGTATATTCAACATAACTCACAAATAAAACTATGATCTGTGAATATATTAAAATATTTTGTAAATAAAACCATAATCTGTAAAGATGTAATAATATCTTACAAATATTCAACATAAATCAAAGAAATCCATCATCTGTAAATGTATTCAACATAGCTCACAAATAAAACTCCAATTGAATAAATGTAGAATTATTGTTGAGCAAATGTTCAGAAATCCCTTACATTTACAACCGTGGAATATGCATTTGCACATCTAAAAAGCGTTTGTGGATCTGAATTTCAGATGAACAAGTGTGGGGTGGAGGCCAAAGCAAGGTGCTGTAACTGCGGCAGACAACATAGTGCTGCGCTCGGGGGGTTGTATAGCACAGAAACAGGAAGCAGGTACAGAGATATTAGATCACAAACAAGGTAACGTATGCTGAAGCAGCACGGAGAGTTCAAAGTACAGAACCTGTGAGGAAATTGGGCCACCAATGGAAGCGGGAGGTGAGGGAGTAACACAAACTGGGGTCTCCACGAAATGTGACCATTAGTGTGCGGTCATAAAATAATTGTTGACGGTGAACAGGGTTGACTTCTTGGAGTTCATGTGTTGTGTGATGAAAGTAAGCGATCAGGTTAAGACAAAGTCTGCAAGCATAGATGTGGTGGTACTCGTGGCCAAAGATTTCCTGGGAATTACAGAGGCAACTGTGCAGGCCGGTCAAATTCTTCCACACCGATCTCGACAAACCATTTCTGTATGGACCTTGAATTTGACAAACTGACTTGTTGGAAAGGTGGCATCCTATGACGGTGCCATGTTGAAAGTCACTAAGCGCTTCAGTAAGGCCATTCTAATGCCAATGTTTGTCTATGGAGATTGCATGGCTGTGTGCTCGATTTTATACACCTGTCAGCAATGGGTGTGGCTGAAATAGCCAAATCCACTCATTTGTATATAGTGTATCTCTGTGTCGGGAATTCTTGTCTGTCAGCTTTCTAGGTCAGTGCTAAAGCCACACCCTACCATGTTTCATGAGCTGAAATAAAAAATCCCAGAAATGTTCAATTTGCACAAAAAGCTTATTGCTCTTCATTTTTGTGCACACATTTGTTTACATCCCTGTTAGTGAGCATTTCTCCTTTGCCAAGATAATCCATCCACCTGACAGGTGTGGCATATCAAGAAGCTGATTAAACAGCATGATCAATACACAGGTGTACCTTGTGCTTGGGAAAATAAAAGGCCACTCTAAAATGTGCAGTTTTGCCACACAACACAATGTCCCAGATATCTCAAATTGAGGGTGCGTGCAAATGGCATGCTGACTGCAGGAATGTCTACCGGAGTTGTTGCCAGACAATTGAATGTTAATTTCTCTGCCATAAGCCACCTCCAACATAATTTGAGAATTTTGCAGTACGTCCAACTGGCCTCTCAACTGCAGACCACGTGTAACCAAGCCAGCCTAGGACCTCAACATTCGGCTTCTTCACCTGTAGGATGGTCTGAGACCAGTCACCCGTACAGATAGATATAGAAAAGATATAGGCTCAACACTCACCTTCAAATCGGTGCTGTCAACTTGATAGCACTGGAAATGACACTCTTCAAGCAATGTTCCCTCTAATTATTTTTTTTTTGCTGAGCTCAAACTTGAACATTGTGTAAATTTTGTGCAACTTCCAGTGCACGTTTACCTACAACACGGAGGCTGTACCCGATTTAAGTTACAGTTTCAGACAAAGCAGGCCACTGTGGCTATTTGTAGGCCTACCAGCGTGGCCTATCATTGAAAAAAATTGAGAAAATGAATCCCATAACATTTTACCATGGAAATAGAACAGCAATCATTCAGCTTACAGTAGCAGCCAATGTGTGGTGTTCAATGTAGGCCTACATTCCATGAGACTTTGGAAAGAAAACATGCAGGGCTTAACATCAACCTGTTTATCCACCCGTCTTTCAGACAAGGTGACTGAAAATGTTGTTTGTTGCAAGAAACCACTTTACAAAATAACATGCTTTATTATTCCCATACCATTATTGCCGAGAATCAGACTAATTATGCTAACCTTATTCAAGCCTGTCTCAAAATACAACACTACCCCTCTAAGACAAAAAAAAACTCTTTACCTGACTAACTTTTCAATGATATCTTGTAGAAAGCAATCACTCCCCCATTGCTGACTACAAATGATTTATATCTGGGCTAATAACTCACTAACTAGCAAAGGATATTAACAAATGTGCACACATTGCTACATGTAGCTCTCACTTTGATCTAAAAATAAGCGCATCCACACACGCCCTTACAAAAAGTGTGCCACAAAATGTTGCCAGAAGTTTGCAAATGTTTGCCACTAGTGGTGAATCTGCAGCAAACCTTTGGCAACAATAATATTTATTGCAAACAGTTTTTCTCTGGCAGACAATTTGAACCTGTGGCAAATTTGTAGCAACATGTTCCAAGACCAGTAACCATTGATGTCCAACCAGGGGGATTAGAGACATTTGTTGGAAAATGGAAACCAAGCTCTTGCTAGCTACCTACCAAAAGTTGTGTAACTTATTAATGTTATGCAGGTGAGTGAGGACCCAAAAGCGACTTAACAGAAACAGAGTTTATTAATGTCCAAACAGGGAAAACATAAATCCTCAATCTTTACAGCAGATGTCCAAACAGGGAAAACATAAATCCTCTATCTTTACAGGAGTGTCCCCCTTCTAGTAGTAGAGGAGAATTGCAGGGCTAGCGGCAACAGACTGCAGGTCATTTCGGGTAGGCGCAGGCCGTAGAGGACAGAGACACCTGCTCACACGCAGCATCTGATGAAGAGGCATACAACGACAGGACGGAACAAGGGCAAAGCAAACAAGAATCCGACAAGGACAGAAGCAGAAACAGAGAGAGAAATAGAGACTTAATCAGAGGCAAAAGAGGGGACAGGTGTGAGAGAGTAAACGAGGTCGTTAGGAGAATGAGGAACAGCTGGGAGCAGGAACGGAACGATAGAGAGAGAGAGAGATAGAGAGAGAGAAAGTAACCTAATACAACCAGCAGGGGGAAACGAAGAGAAGAGAAAGCACAGGGACAAGACATGACAATACAATACATGACAATTAAACTTCCTAATAAACCTTTACATGTTATTAGCCAAATGATGTCTAGTTAGCAACGTCATGTTTTATGGGATGGAGTGAAATACCCTTTGTTGATACCTATTTCAGTCTGTCAGCACCACTGACTGGCTAGCCCTTAGCTAGCTAATGTTAGCTATCATATTTTTGCACAATTAATGTGATAGGTAGCTGGTTAACTAACAATTTGCCAAAACGCTTACATTTTTTGCTGAAATCGTTGCTGTCTTAATACCAATACACATGTCAATATGCTAGTGTCATGGTTCAGAAGCATGTTAGCTAGCACAACAGCTAAGGTAGCAACAATATGAGTTGATATGACATTATTGTGAATTTTTCAGTACATATGTGGCAATTATTTGTTTCAGAAGGAGCCAGCAAAACTAGTTATGTGCTTTGGGTCATTTGACACCATTAGACATACACGGCTGGTTATTCTTTTAACTCTTATGGCCAACTATTTACTGTTGATATGGTTACACCTCTTGGGTTTTTTCAAGAACAGAGGTGTCTCTTTCATAGGAGTTAGCAGGATGACATGCATTGGTTATTCCTGTAGAGTGCCACGGTCTGTTGCTATGGTCCTACATGCATGAAACTATTTCTGTGACTCTACAGGTTGCATGTCCTAATATGAAGGCAATATGATAACGGTGGCTAAATGCCGGATGAGCCATTAAAAGGAGTTACTATGAGTATGACGTGAGGACAAATGTAGAAGTAGTCTGTGCCAACACGGGAAGGAAGTTGTATTCATGATCCAGCTCGGCTTTTATTATGAAGTTATAAAAAGTCTATTTGAACTCACATGCTCCAGTATTTTTGAAACATGATTGACCAAATATTTCCACGACATAAATGGCGAGCTTGCCAGGAGTGGAGAAAAGGGACCAGAGAGGTGAAAATCTACAGCTGTGAATGGGCTTCCTGGACGGACTGCACAAAGCACAAGCGGCCACTTGTTAAGACGTTCAACTGAGTTCTTACCTATAGTAATTGAGTTCTTGTGTGGTCCGCTCTAGGAACCTGTTTTCAGAGGTAGGTCTCAGAGTAGGTCTCTCCTAATTTGACGAACCAAAGAAATATTGGGAGCTTTTGAGTTCAATTTTATTTTTTATTTCACCTTTATTTAACCAGGTAGGCCAGTTGAGAACAAGTTCTCATTTACAACTGCGACCCGGCCAAGATAAACCAAAGCAGTGCGACACAAACAACACAGAATTACACATGGAATAAACAAACATACAGTCAGTAATACAATAGAAAAAGTATATATACAGTGTGTGCAAATGAGGTAGGATGAGGGAGGTAAGGCAATAAATAGGCCATAGTGGCGAAATAATTACAATATAGCAATTAAACACTGGAGTGATGTCTGTGCAGAAGATGAATGTGCAAGTAGAGATACTGGGGTGCAAAGGAGCAAAATAAACAACAGTATGGGGATGAGGTAGTTGGATGGACTATTTACAGATGGGCTATGTACAGGTGCAGTGATCTGTGAGCTGCTCTGACAGCTGGTGCTTAAAGTTAGTGAGGGAGATAGGAGTCTCCAGCTTAATTGATTTTTGCAGTTCGTTCCAATCATTGGCAGCAGAGAACTGGAAGGAAAGGCGACCAAACCAGGAATTGGCTTTGGGGGTGTCCAGTGAAATAAACCTGCTGGAGCACGCTATGGTGACCAGTGAGCTGAGATAAGGCGGGGTTTTACCTAGCAAAGGCTTATAGATGATCTGGAGCCAGTGGGTTTGGCGATGAATATGTTGTGAGGGCCAGCCAACAAGAGCATACAGGTGGCAGTGGTGGATAGTATATGGGGCTTTGGTGACAAAACGGATGGCACTGTGATAGACTGCATCCAATTTGCTGAGTAGAGTGTTGGAGGCTATTTTGTAAATGACATCGCCAAAGCCAAGGATTGCTAGGTGTCGTGGAAATGTCCTGTATTACTAAATCATGAGAGAGCAAACCTAACACAAGTCAGAGTTATCATAAAGTCCATCTTGAATTATATGAGCTTCACCATAGCCCTGTGACTCTCAGATCAATTCAGTGTCTATAAATGAATTCTCTGAGAGTGTCAACATAATGGCAACTGAGATCCTTTATAGCAAAGATCCACCCCCTAGTCGACATGACAAACCACAGGTCTTAGGAACATTACACACAGACTTTACTTGAGAGAGGAGTATCCCATGGCCAGACAGCATTAGCTATAAATTATTGTTCAGTTTCCTCTCTTAAACGAGGTTCTACTTCTCGTTCTTGGTACAACATAGTACCAAAACATTACCTCATCCAATGGCATATCAATTGTCAATTCTAGATACTCCCATCAAAAAGTGAATGGCACACAGACATTGTGGAGCCAACTAACTGGTTCCCCATTAATCACACCATCCCTTCACATGGTTTAGGAATAGTTACAGACACATTCCCATAAGAAGACAAGCCTGACCTCTCCCCTCTCTGGGGCCCAAGTAACCTTCCCACATAAGCGTACTTATGAAAATTGATAAAACATCTAATTTATCAATGTTACCTAAAGAATACTGATTCTGCCACAACATAGGATAGTCAGTTTTAAGAGAGTATGTTTGGCAGCATGAGTGAAGGATGCTTTGTTGCGAAATATGAAGCCGATTCTAGATTCAATTTTGGATTGGAGATGCTTAATGTGAGCCTGGAAGGAGAGTTTACAGTCTAACCAGACACCCATTTGTAGTTGTCAGAACCGTCCAGAGTAGTGATGCTGGACGGGCGGGCAGGTGCGTGTAGCGATCGGTTGAAGAGCATGCATTTAGTTTTACTTGCATTTAAGAGCAGTTGGAGGCCTCGGAAGGAGAGTTGTATGGCATTGAAGCTCGTCTGGAGGTTAGTTAACACAGTGTCCAAAGAAGGGCCAGAAGTATACAGAGTGGTGTCATCTGCGTAGAGGTGGATCAGAGACTCACCAGCAGCAAGATCGACATCATTGATGCATACAGAGAAGAGAGTCGGCCCAAGAATTTAACCCTGTGGTACCATCATAGAGACTGCCAGAGGTCCGGACAACAGGCCCTCCGATTTAACACACTGAACTTTATCTGATAAGTAGTTGGTGAACGAGCCGAGGCAATCATTTGAGAAACCAATGCTGTTGAGTCTGCTGATAAGAATGTGGTGATTGACAGAGTCGAAAGCCTTGGCCAGGTCGATGAAAACAAATGCACAGTATTGGCTCTTAATGATGGCGGTTATGATATCGTTTAGGACCTTGAGCGTGGCTAAGGTGCACCCATGACCAGCTCGGAAACCAGATTGCATAGCGGAGAAGGTACAGGGGGATTCGAAATGGTCGGTGATCTGTTTGTTGACTTGGCTTTCGAAGACCTTAGAAAGGCAGTGTAGGATAGATATAGATCTGTAGCAGTTTGGGTCTGGAGTGCCTCCCCCCTTTCCATTCTTTCGGCTTCTCAGACGATACAAAAGAGAGGTTGAACAGGCTATTAATAGGGGTTTAGAAAGAGAGGGTCCAGATTGTCTAGCCCGGCTGATTTGTATGGGTCCAGATTTTGCAGCTCTTTCAGAACATCAGCTATCTGGATTTGGGTGAAGGAGAAATGGGAGGCTTGGGCAAGTTGCTGTGGGGGTGGGGGGGGGGTGCAAGGCTGTTGCCCAGGGTAGGGTTAGCCAGGTGGAAAGCATGGCCAGCCGTAGAGAAATGCTTATTGAAATTCTCAATTATCATGGATTTATCGGTGGTGACAGTGTTTCCTAGCCTCAGTGCAGTGGGCAGCTGGGAGGAGGTGCTCTTATTCATGCAGACACCGCATCGTTTGATTTGACTGAAAGTGTGTCATACCTGAACCGCAGCTTTATTTGCCAGGGAAGAGTATATGGTCGGTGAATACATTCAATCTACAGGCTACAATATGGGAATCTCATACATGTGTATATAGGTCTTGCATCCTTGGCACAATGAAAGGTATATTCTACTCTCGGCTTCATTAATGCCATTCAGACTTGAGGCTCATTGATTGGTATGAACATTAGCTCAGAACTACATTTCAGGGTCCATACCCAGAGCGGCAACAGTTATTTAATCCAACTCAAGCGAGTAAATAGCTAGCCATTTTACTTCAGCTGCATTGCAAGGCAAGCTTACAATTGTGCAGTCAATGCTTTAGCCAGCTCGATTCTTTACATCCACTGTTTCACAAGACAACTGCCTGGTTTGTTGGTTCTCAGGAGTCCCTGAAAGACGATTTACAAATTCATTCTCCTAACACTAGCTAGTCTGGTAACTTGAGATTTGTAATTATCACATTCCTCTCAAATTGTACATTTGCTTGACTCGTTAAGGCAACTTCCATCTGTTTTGTCAGCAATCTTTGTTGGGTGGCTCGTGTCAAAATTAGTCTTTGGTCAAAGCCTTGGGACCCAAATGCATAATTATTGCGCAAACTCCCCCTTGTGGTGGTCTAGAGCAATGAAGCCGTCCCGCGGTGCAAGCTCGCAACTTTTTAAGGAGTGTCTTCAGTCACGTACGGTGTGTGTTGAAATCTTAGCCTGATGCGGAATAGATTGCAACGTAATCATGGCTCTACCTTCGTAGTTCGGACTTGGAGATTGTGAAGAGATGTCTTGTGGGGAATGCATGGGTGTCCGAGCTGTGCGCTAGTAGTTTAAAAAAGACAGCTCGGTACATTCAAATCAAATTTATTTATATAGCCCTTCGTACATCAGCTGATATCTCAAAGTGCTGTACAGAAACCCAGCCTAAAACCCCAAACAGCACGCAATGCAGGTGTAGAAGCACGGTGGCTAGGAAAAACTCCCTAGAAAGGCCAAAACCTAGGAAGAAACCTAGAGAGGAACCAGGCTATGTGGGGTGGCCGGTCCTCTTCTGGCTGTGCCGGGTGGAGATAACAGAACATGGCCAAGATGTTCAAATGTTCATAAATGACCAGCACGGTCGAATAATAACAAGGCAGAACAGTTGAAACTGGAGCAGCAGCACAGTCAGGTGGACCGGGGACAGCAAGGAGTCATCATGTCAGCACTTCTTACAAACAAGTAGCGATGAATTCATGCATATCATTAAAGAAGAAATGTCCATATTTGGATGGAAACCAAGCTAGTGAGAGGTATCAAGGAAAGTTGTAATTTCAGTTGAAAATTACCAACACTGCATCCAACCACAGCCCTGCTGGTTTCACTTTGGCAAACCACTATAACATAGAGTCAGTTCATCCTACTGGACATTGGAAAGCTTTTGTTTTGACACCCATTGTTTGTCCTAGACGGGAAATTGGTGCGCAACACTTATCTCCCTCCGGTGGATGGTTCAGAGTTCCATGCTTACAAAAGGGTTGATTGATACATGTCAGATGACAAGCCTACTACATGCACCTTGGTGTTAAACGCAAATCAGATACAATTAAGGTAGCTCCAACGGTTAGGATTGTTTTATATAGAACACTTTATTTGACAAGACATTACACCCAAAGAATGTATCCAGAAGAAACATATAAATGACGCTCCTCAGAGAAGTCTTTGACATGTCGTTGACCTGTTGAGAGAGAGAGAGAGAAACTATTAGTTCAGTTATGGTCTGCCAGGGTCTGAAAAGCATAAAACAAGACCTACCTCTTTTCGGGTTGTCCTGATTCACACATTGTCCACTACAGGGGCCGCCAGAGGGACTACTGGCGTCACAGATGACCACATCACAATGGACAAAGACCTAGGAATCAAAGATTTGATGCTGTCAGATTATTATTATTTTTAATAATAGGTATGATTCCACTCACAAAATTAACCAATAAAGATTGTGGGGTGAACTTTGTTACCTGGCCACTCGGCTCAACCGCATCCTCGGCGAAGGAAAACATATAGACCTCAAAGCGTTTGACGTGAGGGGGGGAAGTGGACCCTGGCATCAGCTACTACCGGGTGGAAGACCACACTGTATGGATCCTCGGGGTTCTCACAGCTGCCAGTGTAGAGAGAGGGACTAAGTTAGGAACAAGAAAACGCTGCAAACCCCAACCGCCTTGTGTAGATCAGATCTTTTCCCCCCCTCCAGTATGAACTAAAGGAATGTTTTTGCTAACAGGCTTTTTTATTTATGAAAAAAACATTTCATATACAATGTAAAGGCTCGAGACTTCCTACCTGTAGAGTGAGGACGTTTCTAGTAAAAATTTTAAATATGACATTCATTTTCTATAGCTAATCTCTGACCAGTCTTATGTTAGAAATATTGTTCCAGTATTCACTGGAACAATAGTAAGTAGCCATGCCACGAGGGACATCAAAGAGCGGGTCAGACTGACAGAACCATCCCCGGCGGCCAGAGTGCATAAAAGGAATGGTAACAGAAATTTACATTAGACCAGAAAACCGTGAGGCGCAAGCTACACGTTTGGAACTTTCCTAAACTCACAAGTACCTAGAAAAATGAACTTAAGTGGGATCATTCTGCTACTATATCCAAACCATCACCCACTGAGGAATCAGGGACAGGGTTGATTAGCCCATCTTCCAGAACGAGTGAAAGGAAAACCCATCCTGTAGTTCTGTTCAAGACTAGTCATTGGAGCCACGGACAACATTGTGATCTCATGTAGCAAATCAGCGAGAAGACACCACCTACCTTGCCACATAAATACATTCATGCTTTTACTCCAAGCTGGTGCCGGTTCGTGTGTTAAATAAATGTCCCTTACGGAATGGGGGGGGAACCTTGTAACAGCAGTCATATTGTGTTTAGTCTGTGTTGTTATTTAGTTAGCTAGTAATTCAATTAAACCAACTTGTATAGTACTGAATCATAAGGCTGGGGTTTTTGCAGCTGCAAGGAGGATACGATGTAATGTTAATAAGTTGACTATCAATTGAAGTCGGGCACCCCAAATCCTAACATGATTCATTTAGAGTCAGCTAACAATTAAACAGTCACGACAGTGGTTTGTATTTCTGATATTTTGGCCCATCAGACCTGGATGCATCTGATCAAGTACGTTTTTATTTAAAGAACAGAAATTGGGCTTTCCGTCAACAATATTTATTTTGGTCTACTGCAATGGCTTGTTAAATGACAACTGTCAAACATGTATATTCAATGCCATTGACATGAGGTGAGATGTCCCTCTAAATGGTTCTTAAAATTCTAAATGATCCAGAATGGTCAGACTACAGGCGACCCAATATTGACCGTGGTTTAACCAAAGTAGCCGAATAGACAGTCGGTATCAACAAGGAAATCATATTTTTCAAAATAAGACCTTCATTTTAAATAAGAATTCCATGCAATGCGCCAGAGAAATTCTTCCACATGTGGAGGACTTCTGTGAAGGGCGCAGCTCTACTATAAGTCACCTACGCATTGACAGTTTAGGCCTACTTTTTTTTTTTTTTTTTTTTTTTCTTTGGGAGGTTTATCCTTCACTGTTTAACTGCCAGATATTAGCAAAAAGGAATTTGTGAAATCTGAAGACGTTACATGAAGAGACAAACGCCCACACCAGTACAAATCCACTTGAGCCGACGGTCAGGATTTTGCACAACGATATAGTTGCAGCTGAAGTGACAAATCTGAACTGCCCATTTCGTGCACAGCCATGTGAATGTTGTGTCTTTTCCTATGATATACAAAACATTTCAGCCTGGGTTTTTTTAAACAGCTGCAAAGTTACTCCGTGTCCACATGGCCAAATTTAGGTTTTTGATACCATTTCATAAAATTGCGTGATTTGATAGCATTTTGCAAACCCGATCCCCCAAATGAATGGTTTTGACCAATAAAGTTGCTTCACTACACTGCTTGGTGTAACATGCATCCAGATACTGAAAAGGCA